>NW_027212753.1:125000-142500 GCF_042242935.1 Bactrocera oleae | reverse complement strand
CTGCTGCCTGATTCATAAGCGTCACGTCAATGTCACTCACGCCTCCAGGCCCATCAAACGTGTACCATTCACTCGGCTCATTCACAATGTGGAGGTTTTTAGCCACCACCCATTCACTTAATGCCTCAGTAGATAGGGACAACGTCCGGTGTGTTTAACGTGAGTACCTGCCGTCGACGGCCTTATCTCACGGCGCTCAAAAGCACAGCGTATCAATACAATGCGTTGATCAGCGCCCCAAAAATGCAAGGCATTTTTCAGTACCGATTGGTAGTGTGGAATGGACACACTACACACCTTGGTAAGGTTCGAGGCCTATCTAAAACCTCTGCCGTACTTTGGGTCCGGCACCCGGTTGCAATGCAACTCCACATTGAACTGACAAAACGTCAGTTCTTCCCGCATTTGGGTATAAACCACAACCACCACGATACTCCCCGAAGGGCCAGTCCGCACGAGCAGGTTGGAGCGAACTCCAAGGGCCCCTGCTCCCCGTGGTACCAGAATTAAGTCTCCGGTCAGACCTCGTAGCCGAAGCTACTACCAGTTGAGCCTCCATACAGCTCTGGACTGGTAACCAAGGGTTGAACCCCATACGCACATTACACTCACACACCTTTCACACAAGAAGCTAACCCTAACTCACAGTTAAACGCCTCCGCCGCCTAAACAATTCACGCGCAAACGACCCTAACTGTTCGGCATTCCGACTAGTGGAGATCACACCGCTAACATCTAACCGTCCATCAGTCCAGCTAATCCCCATACCCCCTAGATCCCTAATGTCCGAGTACATCGGGCACTCCGCGATCAAGTGAACCCAGTCTTCACGACGCGCCCCACACAAACACCCCGACCTATCAGAAAGGTGCCTCTGATGCAAAAATGCATTCAGAGGCCCATGCCCCGTTAACAAAAAACCCAGACTCAGACAAAATCTGAAGTCTGGGTTACCCTCAACGAACCTAACATCCCGGATGTACTCATAAGTCACCCGACCGTTAGGACTATTGTCCCAACGGTCTTGCCACCTACTCCTAACCCTATCATCTAGAAGCCTCTTGCTCCCTAGAAATCCCTCCCTCTCCACATCATCATCGGAAATCCAATCATTCCGCAGCAATGACACACTCAAGCCCCTTCTTAACCTGAATGCAACAGCTCGCTGTACAACAATCAGGTCAAGAGGGGGTGCACCTAGTAAAACCTGCATCGCATCCGTTGAAACGGTGCGACATACAGGCAAACATGCAAGCATCATGCAACGTTGCACCGAGAGGAGTTTTCGGCGACCAGAGACCGTCATCGCTGATTCCCACCATATTGCGGCTCCATAAGTGGCACAAGCCACAAATAGACCACGGTATATGGTGCGAACAGCACGGCGTCCAAGGCCCCAATCGCTCCTCAAGATGCGTCGCACTTTGCCTACGACCGCCTGCAGTCGCTCCTTCAGAATCGCTAAGTGTGGAGTAAAGCACATTCTTTCACTCATGGTCAGCCCCAGGTATTTGACTTGCGTCACATACCTGATGCTGACCCCATTCACCTTGACAATCGGTGGACGAACCGGCGACAATCTGCCCTTAAGCAGCATTGTCACCGTTTTGTCCATCGATATGTCTACCCCCACACCTAAACCCCAACTATTTACAATTTCTAAAAATTGTCCTCCCGCCCGCTCTAACTCAAATCGCGATCGACCTTCAACCAGAAGGAGAAGGTCGTCCGCATACGCACAACATTTACAGAGGGGTTCGAGCTGTCCAAGCAGAGAGTCCATCATGAGGTTCCAAATATATGGACCGCAGATGGATCCCTGCGGGCAGCCACGAACCACTCCGATCTCCACACTCCCATTCATTCCGACTAGAGAGGCTTTTCTGTCCGAAAAGTAACTCCGCCAAAGAGTAATTTCCGGACAGCCAAGCTCCTCCAGCCGTTGCAACACTCGATCCCAGCTTAGGTAATCAAATGCCCCCTTGAAGTCAACAAATATGCCAAGGACATATTTGTTGACATTCTCCCTAACAGCACCCTGAACGTAGAACCACGCATCCTCTACACTGCGTCCTTTCCTGAACCCATACTGTCTATCCGACCACATACCCCGCGTTAGCTCCTGAAGCCGTTCCACCATAACTCTTTCCAGCACTTTTCCAAGTACTGGAAGGAGACTGATGCCCCGATAAGAGCGAGGATCACTCCTGATCTTATCAGGGGACTTCAGGAGAGGTACAACCCTAGCAATTTTCCACTCGCGTGGAAAATAACCCTCCCACACGCACTTATTATAAATGGCCTCCAAGTATTCCGGAATGAACTTCCACAAGCTTTTGCACATCTCTCCGTTCAAACCATCAAAACCTGGGGACCGTTTAGACCTGACCAGGCCAAAGGCGTACCCCAACTCTCCATCGTCTAATGGAGGGACAGGTACCTCTTGTGCTTGAGGTACCTGAACCTCCGCCCTAGGAAAGAACGCTCCTAACAAAGCCCCCGCACACTCTCTCCACGTTGATAACATAGTGTCACCAACGCGAAGAGAGGTAACGTCCTCCCTCTTACGACCCCGGCAGATCCTATAGACCTGACCCCACGGGTCGTCCCTATTCTCACTCACGAAACTCCTCCACTCCTCTTCTTTAACTTTTACCAACATATCCTTATATTCCCTAGCCGCACAACTAAGTTCATGCCTAAGCTGGGACAGCCTGTCAGAATTGGACCGCCGAGCGCGTTGAAACTTTCGCCTCAATCGCCTGACAGTCCTCCTCTTCAAGGTTAACTCATGCGTCCACCACTTAATTTTCCTAACGATAAAACTTTCACACTTTCTAAGTACCCTATCATTAACCCCCCACACTACCTCATAAAGACGAGCAACCTGCTCATCGACCCCCAAATCCTCAAACGCTATAAGCGGTATACCCAATACCGCTTCCCTGACAGATCGTCCATATTGGTTCCAGTCGATACCAGAGGTACGCCATCGCCGCAATGGACTCTCATACAGCGAGGGAGGGGATTTGGGAGTAACCATAATTTGGATCAAATTATGATCACTCAATCCCCACCCTCCCTTAACCTCCCATCTAGCTACGAACGCCCTATCTGCTGCCTGATTCATAAGCGTCACGTCAATGTCACTCACGCCCCCAGGCCCATCAAACGTGTACCATTCACTCGGCTCATTCACAATGTGGAGGTTTTTAGCCACCACCCATTCACTTAATGCCTCGCCTCGACTGTGGCTTTGATATCCAGACGAATGCCGGGATACCTTACTAAACCACATCGAAGACGAGGCATTCGCATCCAGCCCTAGGATAAATGGGCTACTACTCGCAAGTAGTAGTAGCTTATCCATGTAGCCCAGGTAGGGCTCTAGGGGCTCGCTAAATTTGCAGTACAAACTAGCTACAATCAGCCTACCGAACTCCCCCTCTATCGCGACACATACACCCAGTTGTGAGGAATCCACAACTACACAATCGTAGTTGGGATCACTCACAACAATTGCAGCATTAGCCCCAAGGTCCGTGAAGACCCTGAAACTACCAGGAAGACCCCGAACCACACCATTGGTGGCGTAGGGCTCCTGGAGTAAGGCAATGCCGCACCTCCCCTCAGCCATACACCCCCCCAATTCACACATTACGGCATACGCCCCCTGGCAGTTTAACTGTATAATTCCCCCCATCAGTGTCTGGCGAGGGCGCGCTCAACAATGCCACAGTATATCGGGCAGACAGCGGACATCATAAGATGCCCAGCTGGTCTACCCTTGAATGCGCAGTTGCGGCAATGGAGTGCATTGACGCAACTGGCAGCTCTGTGGCCTTCCTGACCGCACCTCCGGCAGACATCTGATTTGGCCCTACACACAGCCACTCTATGGTCGAAACTCATACACCGGAAGCAGCCAGCAACGGGGCTATCCGGTCGCACCCGGAAGGAGAACCACTTGATGTAGCACCTACCTGCCTCCAGGAGGGCGGACATCATTTTGTCCGTACCCTCAAGGACGACATTGGTGCTACCATCAGGGGCCACCTTCCAGGGGCGACTGACCATCCTTACGTCAGACCTCTGGGACGCCGGGCTGAAATCCTGAAGGTTCAGCCGGAGTAACTCTTCCATGAACTCATCATGGGAGATCTCCGTATGAACCCCCTGGACTACAACCCGAGGACCCAACTTCCGGTTGACAGTCACGTCCAACCCCACCTCCCCGAATTTCGCGTTTGTCGCAACTTTCTCCCTCTCTAAAACAGAGGGAGTGCGGATAACCGCCCCACCACCCTTAATTGGCCTAACCTCGTGGATCCTTACCCCCAGGGAAGGACCCACCTCCTTAACTACTTTTTTAATCACTTCCTCAGAGGAAGCTGCAGGCCCCTTACTCCTAACCACAACGGACCAGGTCTCAACAGGCTTCTGCGCCACCGGTGCAATCGCCTCCAGTACAGGTGCTGGGGGCGGAGGCATCGGTGCCGATGGAGCCGGCATTGACCTGCTCGGCGGCGAGGAGTGTCCCCCACAGCTTCCTCTAAGGGCGTCAACTTGACCGCGAAGATGGGCATTCTCGGCTACAACCGTCATCAGAAGTGCCTCGTACTTCGAGGCAAGCTCCATCAGCCCCTTCACGGTCCCTATAGCGAAATTTTCGGCCCCAAAAACTACTTCGCTAAGCTCCGCCGAAATTTTCTTAATAGCCGCGACATGGCTAACCGCACCACCCCCGACAACAACACCCCCCTTAAGAGCTCCACGGTTGCTCGCGCCGCTCTTGCTCACGCTCATTTTGCTAGCGCCCTTTTTCTTCGCGCCCGTATCAACGCACGCAACACCCACTTCGCCCTCGCCCGACTTTGCGGGGTGAACAGCCGCTTTTTCAGCGGTGTCACCGTTACCGCAACCGCTACCACTACCGCTCCCACCCTCATCACCCCCCGTTTCTTCCGGCGACCCCACACGCGCCTTCCGCCGTGGCGGGGACCTTACCGATGGCCCCACCATCTCGTCTCCCGAAGTGTCGACCGTAATGGTTGATGGCCCCGACTCTTCGCTCCCAGCGAGGGACTTAACCCTCCTCCTCCGTGGTGGAGGCATCTCTACCTTCGGACTTCGCCTTTCGGTAGGCTGATCCGCCAAGCGTACCACTGACGCAGATGGGACTCGTTCAGACAAGACCCCGAAACAGCCGCTCGCCACGTACGTGCGACTGAACGCGCTGAAAAAAGTGTCGCAAGCGCAGACCCGCTCTGTAGCAGCGACGACCCAAGCGGACGATTAAGGCGTTCTCGCAAGGGTACAGCCCACAACTCCAACCAAATGGTCTGGACAAGGTCACTCAAATGACCGCCGGACGGAACAAGTCCCCGTAACGGTTAGTAGATAGGGACAGAGGGAATCTCGTTAATCCATTCATGCGCGTCACTAATTAGATGACGAGGCATTTGGCTACCTTAAGAGAGTCATAGTTACTCCCGCCGTTTACCCGCGCTTACTTGAATTTCTTCACTTTGACATTCAGAGCACTGGGCAGAAATCACATTGTGTCAACACCCGTTAGGGCCATCACAATGCTTTGTTTTAATTAGACAGTCGGATTCCCCAAGTCCGTGCCAGTTCTGAATTGATTGTTAATTGATAATCGTTATAATTTAAAAAGTATCTATACAATAATAAATCCTTTAGAAATTTTAGCAAGAAAGTTCCACAATTGGCTACGTAACTACTATCCGGGGAACAAGAATCGAAATTCTCTATTTACCCAGAACGAGTACATAAACCATGGTATTGCTTCCCAATCAAGCCCGACTATCTCAATCTTCAGAGCCAATCCTTATCCCGAAGTTACGGATCTAATTTGCCGACTTCCCTTACCTACATTATTCTATCGACTAGAGACTCTTCACCTTGGAGACCAGCTGCGGATATTGGTACGGCCTGTTGAGAAGTTTGCGTAACCCCACCATAAATTTTCAAGGTCCGAGGAGAAAATATCGACACAACAGTAAATGTCATGCTCTTCTAGTCCATCTACCATATCTCTCTTCGAAAGACTTCCATGGTAGTACGACTATAAAACAGAAAAGAAAACTCTTCCGATACCTCTCGACGGCTTCTTTATGGTCGTTCCTGTTGCCAGGATGAGCACAAAGGCCCATTTTTAATAACAAACGGATACTCAACAGGTTACGGAATTGGAACCGTATTCCCTTTCGTTCAAAATTATTCAAGTGTTTAATTACTATGGAATAAAAATTCATTCATTTCATTTCATTAAAACTTGAAAATTTTCGGCTTTCGCCTTGAACTTAGGACCGACTAACTCGTGATCAACCACTGTTCACACGAAACCCTTCTCCACTTCAGTCCTCCAAGGTCTCATTCGATTATTTGCTACTACCACCAAGATCTGTACCAATAGCGGCTCCATGCAGGCTTACGCCAAACACTTCTAAGCACACCATTGTACCCTCCTACTCACTAAAGTTTCAAAATTTATAATCCAACCGAAATTGTATTATAAATCATGTACTTTAGCGGTAATGTATAGGTATACAACTTAAGCGCCATCCATTTTAAGGGCTAGTTGCTTCGGCAGGTGAGTTGTTACACACTCCTTAGCGGATTACGACTTCCATGTCCACCGTCCTGCTGTTTTAAGCAACCAACGCCTTTCATGGTATCTGCATGAGTTGTTAATTTAGGCACCGTAACATTACGTTTGGTTCATCCCACAGCGCCAGTTCTGCTTACCAAAAGTGGCCCACTGGGCACATTATATCATAACCTCAACCTTCATATCAAGAAAGGTGAGGTTCTTACCCATTTAAAGTTTGAGAATAGGTTAAGGTCGTTTCGACCCTAAGGCCTCTAATCATTCGCTTTACCAGATAAGATTATTTTACATAATTTTTAAATGCACCAGCTATCCTGAGGGAAACTTCGGAGGGAACCAGCTACTAGATGGTTCGATTGGTCTTTCGCCCCTATACTCAATTCTGACAATCGATTTGCACGTCAGAACTGTTTCGGTCTTCCATCAGGGTTTCCCCTGACTTCAACCTGATCAAGTATAGTTCACCATCTTTCGGGTCACAGCATATATGCTCAAGGTACGCTCCAGTTAGAGGTATAAATAATAATAAATTATCATTATACATAACTATATGGAACGCCCCGGGATTGAATTAATAATGTAATACATTAAAAATTAATCCCATTATTAATACAGTTAAGTTAATTTCGCCATTAGGTTTAATATAACCCAATGACTTGCACATATGTTAGACTCCTTGGTCCGTGTTTCAAGACGGGTCCCGAAGGTATCCTGAATCTTTCGCATTGTTAATCATATAAATGCATACAATTAATATTAAAATCAATGATAATAATATTATTGTAAAATTCAAAAGAATTTTAGCATTATATATAATAAAATCTATCAACACTTTATCAAATCATCAGTAATTATTCTATGTTAATAAGCTAAAAGCAAATTAATTTGAATAAACTTAAAAACCAATGATCTTTTGATAAATATTTTATTATGTTAATAGATTACAATGTCCTTATATGAAAAAAATGCACACTATTACTATAATATTTAAAATTAAATACTACAGTTATAATGATGAATTTTTCATAATGGATATTCAGGTTCATCGGGCTTAACCTCTAAGCAGTTTCACGTACTATTTAACTCTCTATTCAGAGTTCTTTTCAACTTTCCCTCACGGTACTTGTTTACTATCGGTCTCATGGTTATATTTAGTTTTAGATGGAGTTTACCACCCACTTAGTGCTGCACTATCAAGCAACACGACTCTTTGGAAATATCTTTCTAGTAATCATTAACGTTATACGGGCCTGGCACCCTCTATGGGTAAATGGCCTCATTTAAGAAGGACTTAAATCGTTAATTTCTCATACTAGATATTAAGATATTCCATACACTGCATCTCACATTTGCCATATAGACAAAGTGACTTAGTGCTGAACTATTTTCTTTTCGCTCGCCGCTACTAAGAAAATCCTTGTTAGTTTCTTTTCCTCCCCTCATTAATATGCTTAAATTCAGGGGGTAGTCCCATATGAGTTGAGGTTGTATAAAATATATTTTAGATTGATTTGTTTATTTTTATTTAATTTTTTTGCTATTTGCTATTTTAAAGAAATATATTTTTATATCTTGATTACTCAATATTATTCAATCTTTTCATCCCTTTTTAAAATTCATAATATAATAATTAATAAAATTAACAACATTATTCCTCCACATATCATATATTTTTTTTTATTATAAATTTTTCTCAATACAATAGAGTGAATTAATTCTAGAATAAAAATTTATTTTATGCTAGACATTCCTCTTATGTATTATTTAATATAATTTAAATAATGTTGAAAATTTTTTCTTTTATGGGAATACTAAGATTCTCATTTATCATAAATTTTCGTTCAAATATGAGGTATTCAAGAATATATTTTCTATATTTCTTTTTATGCTATTAATATTATGGATTGAAAAATACAATCCAATAATATGCCATATGCTTAAATTCTATTAATTGACTAAAAGAATAAGCAACTAATTTAGCATAGTCTTACAACCCTCAACCATATGTAGTCCAAGCAGCACTTTAAAATTAATTAAAGTACATAACAGCATGGACCGCAATATGCGTTCAAAATGTCGATGTTCATGTGTCCTGCAGTTCACACGATGACGCACAGTTTGCTGCGTTCTTCATCGACCCATGAGCCGAGTGATCCACCGCTTAGAGTGATAATTTTTTTGTATTTTTTTAATTCAAAGTCAAAGAATTTTAATTTATTGAAAGTATTAATAATTAATCAATAATAAATTTTTAATACATAAGTTTAAAACATCTTTCAATAAATTGTAATTTTAAACCCAAACATTTGCAGCTGCGCATGTCTTAGGTCAACAAAAACAGTAATACCTTTTATATATTATTTTCTTCTCTATTTGTGCGTTTTCTTTTTTTAAATTTTTCAACATGTTTTTAATCACAAATAGAAAATACCATAAAAAAAAGGTATTACACACGTTAATGTGAACAAGTTAACTTATCATTTATAATATTTTATATAAATATCACAATTAAATATTATTTTCTATATAAATAATAAGTACAGCTATATGTTTAAAGGTTTTTTTATTGCGTTCAAATACAATGTATGCGAAGTTCACAATATAATATATATTGTCATAATGCATTACAAGGAGTTAAAAAAAAAAAAAAAAACAGAAAAACATTCAAAACATTGTATAATTCAAAACATTTTGAATGAAAAGAACAAAAAGAAAACTTTTTTTTCTTTTTTATTCTTTTTTTTTATTTTGTTTTTATATAATTATTTTTTTTTCTTTTCGGATAGGAACACAATAATGATCCTTCCGCAGGTTCACCTACGGAAACCTTGTTACGACTTTTACTTCCTCTAAATAATCAAGTTCGGTCAACTTTTGCGAAACAACCGTGAAACACAAGGCGTCACAGTGATCACGTCCGGAGACCTCACTAAATAATTCAATCGGTAGTAGCGACGGGCGGTGTGTACAAAGGGCAGGGACGTAATCAATGCGAGTTAATGACTCACACTTACTGGGAATTCCAAGTTCATGTGAACAGTTTCAGTTCACAATCCCAAGCATGAAAGTGGTTCAGCGGTTTACCCGGACCTCTCGGTCTAGGAAATACACGTTGATACTTTCATTGTAGCGCGCGTGCAGCCCAGGACATCTAAGGGCATCACAGACCTGTTATTGCTCAATCTCGTTACTGCTAGACGCAATTTGTCCATTTAAGAAGCTAGTGTCCTTATAATGGGACAAACCAACAGGTACGACTCCACTTATATAAACACATTCAAACACTTGTACATTCAAGATGAACGCATGAATGAAGGCTATATAAGCTTCAACACCATAATCCTGAAAGCATCTATTTAATATATTTGAGTCTCGTTCGTTATCGGAATTAACCAGACAAATCACTCCACGAACTAAGAACGGCCATGCACCACCACCCATAGATTCGAGAAAGAGCTATCAATCTGTCTTACACGCTTATGTTCGGACCTGGTAAGTTTTCCCGTGTTGAGTCAAATTAAGCCGCAGGCTCCACTCCTGGTGGTGCCCTTCCGTCAATTCCTTTAAGTTTCAGCTTTGCAACCATACTTCCCCCGGAGCCCAAAAGCTTTGGTTTCCCGGGAAGCGACTGAGAGAGCCATAGTAGTAGCTACACCCAATTGCTAGCTGGCATCGTTTATGGTTAGAACTAGGGCGGTATCTGATCGCCTTCGAACCTCTAACTTTCGTTCTTGATTAATGAAAACATCTTTGGCAAATGCTTTCGCTTAAGTTAGTCTTACGACGGTCCAAGAATTTCACCTCTCGCGTCGTAATACTAATGCCCCCAAACTGCTTCTATTAATCATTACCTCTTGATCTAAAAACCAATGAAAGTAGAACAGAGGTCTTATTTCATTATTCCATGCACAAAATATTCAGGCATTTGGAGCCTGCTTTAAGCACTCTAATTTGTTCAAAGTAATTGTACCGGCCCACAACAACACTCGATGAAGAGCACTGAAGCAGGTTTAAATAGGAGGAATATATAAAAAATACATTGTATTAATTATATATAAGAACTCCACCGGTAATACGCTTACATACATAAGGTAATGTACATACCACAATTATAGTTGTACTACCCGTATGAAGCACAAATTCAACTACGAACGTTTTAACCGCAACAACTTTAATATACGCTATTGGAGCTGGAATTACCGCGGCTGCTGGCACCAGACTTGCCCTCCAATAGGTCCTTGTTAAAGGATTTAAAGTGTACTCATTCCAATTACAGGGCCTCGGATATGAGTCCTGTATTGTTATTTTTCGTCACTACCTCCCCGAACTGGGAGTGGGTAATTTACGCGCCTGCTGCCTTCCTTAGATGTGGTAGCCGTTTCTCAGGCTCCCTCTCCGGAATCGAACCCTGATTCCCCGTTACCCGTTGCAACCATGGTAGTCCTAGATACTACCATCAAAAGTTGATAGGGCAGACATTTGAAAGATCTGTCGTCGGTACGAGACCATACGATCTGCAAGTTATCTAGAGTTCAACCAATATAACGATCGAATAATCGCTTGGTTTTAGCCTAATAAAAGCACACGTTCCAAAAGGTCCGTGTTTATTTTGCATGTATTAGCTCTAGAATTACCACAGTTATCCAAGTAACTGTTAACGATCTATGGAACCATAACTGATATAATGAGCCTTTTGCGGTTTCACTTTTAATTTGTTTGTACTTAGACATGCATGGCTTAATCTTTGAGACAAGCATATAACTACTGGCAGGATCAACCAGAATAATATATATTTCTTTTTTATATAATATTTTTTATATTATATAAAAGTTTAAAATGATATTTTCTTATTTGAAAATTATACACAAATACACAAAACATAAAAACATTTACAATATACACAACAATTTTTCTATGTTTCTTTCTTTATTATATTTTTTTTCATTATATTTCATTTCTATTGTGTGATTTTGTAATGGATTTTTTTAATTTTTGTTTTGGTATCGTGAAAAGAATTTTCGTTCTCTATACATATTATTATTTAATTATTATGTAAGAACGATATTTCTTCTTATATTGGCAAAATTTTCAAATAATATCATTCTATACATTTTACTTTATTTCAATGCATATAGTAATATATATACCTTTTTTTAAGAGTATATACATTTTTTTCTTGATTTGAAATTAATAATTTCAAATTCTATTATATTTATTTCAATAATAAATATATGATAAAAAGTATTTTCGGGTGCAACACATTAATATTTTATTTTATTTAAAAACCATCCTTTTACACATATATTTTATGAGTAAATATTAGAATAGCTCACAAATAAAACTAAAATATTGTTTAATATTTATTTCTACAATATGTTAGTATAGAATAATAGATTTTTTATGTTTTTGTATAAAACAAAATCTATTTCTATTTAAACTAACTGTAGGAAACCAGGAATAAAAAACGCTCATTATATACAATATGTTAGTACAGAATATAGAGTTTTGTATAAAACAAAATCTATTTCTATTTAAACTAACTGTATAAAAACCAGGAATAAAAAACGCTCATTATATACAATATGTTAGTACAGAATATAGAGTTTTGTATAAAACAAAATCTATTTCTATTTAAACTAACTGTATAAAAACCAGGAATAAAAAACGCTCATTATATACAATATGTTAGTACAGAATATAGAGTTTTGTATAAAACAAAATCTATTTCTATTTAAACTAACTGTATAAAAACCAGGAATAAAAAGGCACACAAAATCAACTTTCATTTTCATATTTACTTAAAAATACATATAAAGTAAAAAATATTTCCATATAAATACTAAGTAAATAAAGTCATACAAGTATGAAAATTTTCATACAAGTACTAAATACATAAATCATATAAGTATAGTAATATTCATACTTATAAGTATTTAAAAACAATTTCTTACTAATAAACTAACATAAGGAATTCAAATATATAAAAGTATAATACATTTCCTAGCAGTAAAAAATTTTCATATAAGTACTAAATGTATAAAGTCTATGAAGTAATAAATTTTCATATAAGTACTATTTCAGTATATGTCAATTTGAGCAGATTTGTGCAAATTTGTTATAAATGTTCTCTCCCATGTTGACGTTACCAACCCGAAAATATATGGAAAAATTCTTTTAACCTATTTAAAATTTAAAAACTCATATATACGTGGGTAATTTATATCATTTTCAAATATCGTCATGGTCATAATACAACTAATAACATCAAAAGTATTTTTACAATCGATTTTTTTTTTAAATTTTTAACTTGTATGACTTCATATTTAATACTTATATGAAAATTTATTACTTCATAGACTTTATACATTTAATACTTATATGAAAATTTATTACTTCATAGACTTTATACATTTAATACTTATATGAAAATTCATTACTTCATAGACTTTATATTTTTTATACTTATATAAAAATTTATTACTTCATAGACTTTATATTTTACTTCATAGACTTTATACATTTAATACTCATATGAAAATTTATTACTTCATAGACTTTATATATTTACTACTTATATGAAAATTTATTACTTCATAGACTTTATACAATTAATACTTATATGAAAATTTATTACTTCATAGACTTTATACAATTAATACTTATATGAAAATTTATTACTTCATAGACTTTATACAATTAATACTTATATGAAAATTTATTACTTCATAGACTTTATACAATTAATACTTATATGAAAATTTATTACTTCATAGACTTTATACATTTAATACTTATATGAAAATTCATTACTTCATAGACTTTATATTTTTTATACTTATATAAAAATTTATTACTTCATAGACTTTATATTTTACTTCATAGACTTTATACATTTAATACTTATATGAAAATTTATTACTTCATAGATTTTATATATTTACTACTTATATGAAAATTTATTACTTCATAGACTTTATACAATTAATACTTATATGAAAATTTATTACTTCATAGACTTTATACAATTAATACTTATATGAAAATTTATTACTTCATAGACTTTATACAATTAATACTTATATGAAAATTTATTACTTCATAGACTTTATACATTTAATACTTATATGAAAATTCATTACTTCATAGACTTTATATTTTTTATACTTATATAAAAATTTATTACTTCATAGACTTTATATTTTACTTCATAGACTTTATACATTTAATACTTATATGAAAATTTATTACTTCATAGACTTTATATATTTACTACTTATATGAAAATTTATTACTTCATAGACTTTATACATTTAGTACTTATATGAAAATTTATTACTTCATAGACTTTATACAATTAATACTTATATGAAAATTTATTACTTCATAGACTTTATACAATTAATACTTATATGAAAATTTATTACTTCATAGACTTTATACAATTAATACTTATATGAAAATTTATTACTTCATAGACTTTATATATTTACTACTTATATGAAAATTTATTACTTCATAGACTTTATACATTTAGTACTTATATGAAAATTTATTACTTCATAGACTTTATACAATTAATACTTATATGAAAATTTATTACTTCATAGACTTTATACAATTAATACTTATATGAAAATTTATTACTTCATAGACTTTATACAATTAATACTTATATGAAAATTTATTACTTCATAGACTTTATACATTTAATACTTATATGAAAATTTATTACTTCATAGACTTTATACAATTAATACTTATATGAAAATTCATTACTTCATAGACTTTATATTTTTTATACTTATATAAAAATTTATTACTTCATAGACTTTATATTTTACTTCATAGACTTTATACATTTAATACTTATATGAAAATTTATTACTTCATAGACTTTATATATTTACTACTTATATGAAAATTTATTACTTCATAGATTTTATACATTTAGTACTTATATGAAAATTTATTACTTCATAGACTTTATACAATTAATATTTATATGAAAATTTATTACTTCATAGACTTTATACAATTAATACTTATATGAAAATTTATTACTTCATAGACTTTATACAATTAATACTTATATGAAAATTTATTACTTCATAGACTTTATACAATTAATACTTATATGAAAATTTATTACTTCATAGACTTTATATATTTACTACTTATATGAAAATTTATTACTTCATAGACTTTATACATTTAGTACTTATATGAAAATTTATTACTTCATAGACTTTATGCAATTAATACTTATATGAAAATTTATTACTTCATAGACTTTATATATTTACTACTTATATGAAAATTTATTACTTCATAGACTTTATACATTTAGTACTTATATGAAAATTTATTACTTCATAGACTTTATACAATTAATACTTATATGAAAATTTATTACTTCATAGACTTTATACAATTAATACTTATATGAAAATTTATTACTTCATAGACTTTATACAATTAATACTTATATGAAAATTTATTACTTCATAGACTTTATACAATTAATACTTATATGAAAATTTATTACTTCATAGACTTTATATATTTACTACTTATATGAAAATTTATTACTTCATAGACTTTATATTTTACTTCATAGACTTTATACATTTAATACTCATATGAAAATTTATTACTTCATAGACTTTATACAATTAATACTTATATGAAAATTCATTACTTCATAGACTTTATATTTTTTATACTTATATAAAAATTTATTACTTCATAGACTTTATATTTTACTTCATAGACTTTATACATTTAATACTTATATGAAAATTTATTACTTCATAGACTTTATACAATTAATACTTATATGAAAATTTATTACTTCATAGACTTTATACAATTAATACTTATATGAAAATTTATTACTTCATAGACTTTATATATTTACTACTTATATGAAAATTTATTACTTCATAGACTTTATACATTTAGTACTTATATGAAAATTTATTACTTCATAGACTTTATGCAATTAATACTTATATGAAAATTTATTACTTCATAGACTTTATATATTTACTACTTATATGAAAATTTATTACTTCATAGACTTTATACATTTAGTACTTATATGAAAATTTATTACTTCATAGACTTTATACAATTAATACTTATATGAAAATTTATTACTTCATAGACTTTATACAGTTAATACTTATATGAAAATTTATTACTTCATAGACTTTATACAATTAATACTTATATGAAAATTTATTACTTCATAGACTTTATATATTTACTACTTATATGAAAATTTATTACTTCATAGACTTTATACATTTAATACTTATATGAAAATTCACTACTTCATAGACTTTATGCAATTAATACTTATATGAAAATTTATTACTTCATAGACTTTATATATTTACTACTTATATGAAAATTTATTACTTCATAGACTTTATACATTTAGTACTTATATGAAAATTTATTACTTCATAGACTTTATACAATTAATACTTATATGAAAATTTATTACTTCATAGACTTTATACAATTAATACTTATATGAAAATTTATTACTTCATAGACTTTATACAATTAATACTTATATGAAAATTTATTACTTCATAGACTTTATATATTTACTACTTATATGAAAATTTATTACTTCATAGACTTTATACATTTAGTACTTATATGAAAATTTATTACTTCATAGACTTTATGCAATTAATACTTATATGAAAATTTATTACTTCATAGACTTTATATATTTACTACTTATATGAAAATTTATTACTTCATAGACTTTATACATTTAATACTTATATGAAAATTCACTACTTCTTCATTTAATATTGCAAGCAAAGTATTTTGGTTAACATTTTTATTTTCATGTTATTAAAACACTTGATATACTATTATACCATATTGTATAATATGATTTTAATTCAATTACTTTATTACTTTGGTATATTAAATGATAGTCGTTTGATAACAATCCCAACATTTACCTTATTTTCAATAAATATTGAAAACAAAGTTTTATGCGTTCAAATTTTTATTTTCATGTTATGATTCTCTCAAACACTCATTAATATACCATATTGTATAATATGCTTTTATTTCAATTACTTTATTACTTTTGGTATATTAAATGATAGTCGTTTGATAACAATCCCAACACTTACCTTATTTTCAATAAATATTGAAAACAAAGTTTTATACGTTCAAATTTTTATTTTCATGTTATGATTCTCTCAAACACTCATTAATATACCATATTGTATAATATGCTTTAATTTCAATTACTTTATTACTTTTGGTATATTAAATGATAGTCGTTTGATAACAATCCCAACACTTACCTTATTTTCAATAAATATTGAAAACAAAGTTTTATGCGTTCAAATTTTTATTTTCATGTTATGATTCTCTCAAACACTCATTAATATACCATATTGTATAATATGCTTTAATTTCAATTACTTTATTACTTTTGGTATATTAAATGATAGTCGTTTGATAACAATCCCAACACTTACCTTATTTTCAATAAATATTGAAAACAAAGTTTTATGCGTTCAAATTTTTATTTTCATGTTATGATTCTCTCAAACACTCATTAATATACCATATTGTATAATATGCTTTAATTTCAATTACTTTATTACTTTTGGTATATTAAATGATAGTCGTTTGATAACAATCCCAACACTTACCTTATTTTCAATAAATAGTGAAAACAAAGTTTTATGCGTTCAAATTTTTATTTTCATGTTATGATTCTCTCAAACACTCATTAATATACCATATTGTATAATATGCTTTAATTTCAATTACTTTATTACTTTTGGTATATTAAATGATAGTCGTTTGATAACAATCCCA
>NW_027212753.1:102500-122500 GCF_042242935.1 Bactrocera oleae | reverse complement strand
ACCGCTAACATCTAACCGTCCATCAGTCCAGCTAATCCCCATACCCCCTAGATCCCTAATGTCCGAGTACATCGGGCACTCCGCGATCAAGTGAACCCAGTCTTCACGACGCGCCCCACACAAACACCCCGACCTATCAGAAAGGTGCCTCTGATGCAAAAATGCATTCAGAGGCCCATGCCCCGTTAACAAAAAACCCAGACTCAGACAAAATCTGAAGTCTGGGTTACCCTCAACGAACCTAACATCCCGGATGTACTCATAAGTCACCCGACCGTTAGGACTATTGTCCCAACGGTCTTGCCACCTACTCCTAACCCTATCATCTAGAAGCCTCTTGCTCCCTAGAAATCCCTCCCTCTCCACATCATCATCGGAAATCCAATCATTCCGCAGCAATGACACACTCAAGCCCCTTCTTAACCTGAATGCAACAGCTCGCTGTACAACAATCAGGTCAAGAGGGGGTGCACCTAGTAAAACCTGCATCGCATCCGTTGAAACGGTGCGACATACAGGCAAACATGCAAGCATCATGCAACGTTGCACCGAGAGGAGTTTTCGGCGACCAGAGACCGTCACCGCTGATTCCCACCATATTGCGGCTCCATAAGTGGCACAAGCCACAAATAGACCACGGTATATGGTGCGAACAGCACGGCGTCCAAGGCCCCAATCGCTCCTCAAGATGCGTCGCACTTTGCCTACGACCGCCTGCAGTCGCTCCTTCAGAATCGCTAAGTGTGGAGTAAAGCACATTCTTTCACTCATGGTCAGCCCAAGGTATTTGACTTGCGTCACATACCTGATGCTGACCCCATTCACCTTGACAATCGGTGGACGAACCGGCGACAATCTGCCCTTAAGCAGCATTGTCACCGTTTTGTCCATCGATATGTCTACCCCCACACCTAAACCCCAATTATTTACAATTTCTAAAAATTGTCCTCCCGCCCGCTCTAACTCAAATCGCGATCGACCTTCAACCAGAAGGAGAAGGTCGTCCGCATACGCACAACATTTACAGAGGGGTTCGAGCTGTCCAAGCAGAGAGTCCATCATGAGGTTCCAAATATATGGACCGCAGATGGATCCCTGCGGGCAGCCACGAACCACTCCGATCTCCACACTCCCATTCATTCCGACTAGAGAGGCTTTTCTGTCCGAAAAGTAACTCCGCCAAAGAGTAATTTCCGGACAGCCAAGCTCCTCCAGCCGTTGCAACACTCGATCCCAGCTTAGGTAATCAAATGCCCCCTTGAAGTCAACAAATATGCCAAGGACATATTTGTTGACATTCTCCCTAACAGCACCCTGAACGTAGAACCACGCATCCTCTACACTGCGTCCTTTCCTGAACCCATACTGTCTATCCGACCACATACCCCGCGTTAGCTCCTGAAGCCGTTCCACCATAACTCTTTCCAGCACTTTTCCAAGTACTGGAAGGAGACTGATGCCCCGATAAGAGCGAGGATCACTCCTGATCTTATCAGGGGACTTCAGGAGAGGTACAACCCTAGCAATTTTCCACTCGCGGGGAAAATAACCCTCCCACACGCACTTATCATAAATGGCCTCCAAGTATTCAGGAATGAACTTCCACAAGCTTTTACACATCTCTCCGTTCAAACCATCAAAACCTGGGGACCGTTTAGACCTGACCAGGCCAAAGGCGTACCCCAACTCTCCATCATCTAATGGAGGGACAGGTACCTCTTGTGCTTGAGGTACCTGAACCTCCGCCCTAGGAAAGAACGCTCCTAACAAAGCCCCCGCACACTCTCTCCACGTTGATAACACAGTGTCACCAACGCGAAGAGAGGTGATATCCTCCCTCTTACGACCCCGGCAGATCCTATAGACCTGACCCCACGGGTCGTCCCTATTTTCCCCTACAAAATTCCTCCACTCCTCTTCTTTAACTTTTACCAACATATCCTTATATTCCCTAGCCGCACAACTAAGTTCATGCCTAAGCTGGGACAGCCTGTCAGAATTGGACCGCCGAGCGCGTTGAAACTTTCGCCTCAATCGCCTGACAGTCCTCCTCTTCAAGGTTAACTCATGCGTCCACCACTTAATTTTCCTAACGATAAAACTTTCACACTTTCTAAGTACCCTATCATTAACCCCCCACACTACCTCATAAAGACGAGCAACCTGCTCATCGACCCCCAAATCCTCAAACGCTATAAGCGGTATACCCAATACCGCTTCCCTGACAGATCGTCCATATTGGTTCCAGTCGATACCAGAGGTACGCCATCGCCGCAATGGACTCTCATACAGCGAGGGAGGGGATTTGGGAGTAACCATAATTTGGATCAAATTATGATCACTCAATCCCCACCCTCCCTTAACCTCCCATCTAGCTACGAACGCCCTATCTGCTGCCTGATTCATAAGCGTCACGTCAATGTCACTCACGCCCCCAGGCCCATCAAACGTGTACCATTCACTCGGCTCATTCACAATGTGGAGGTTTTTAGCCACCACCCATTCACTTAATGCCTCGCCTCGACTGTGGCTTTGATATCCAGACGAATGCCGGGATACCTTACTAAACCACATCGAAGACGAGGCATTCGCATCCAGCCCTAGGATAAATGGGCTACTACTCGCAAGTAGTAGTAGCTTATCCATGTAGCCCAGGTAGGGCTCTAGGGGCTCGCTAAATTTGCAGTACAAACTAGCTACAATCAGCCTACCGAACTCCCCCTCTATCGCGACACATACACCCAGTTGTGAGGAATCCACAACTACACAATCGTAGTTGGGATCACTCACAACAATTGCAGCATTAGCCCCAAGGTCCGTGAAGACCCTGAAACTACCAGGAAGACCCCGAACCACACCATTGGTGGCGTAGGGCTCCTGGAGTAAGGCAATGCCGCACCTCCCCTCAGCCATACACCCCCCCAATTCACACATTACGGCATACGCCCCCTGGCAGTTTAACTGTATAATTCCCCCATCAGTGTCTGGCGAGGGCGCGCTCAACAATGCCACAGTATATCGGGCAGACAGCGGACATCATAAGATGCCCAGCTGGTCTACCCTTGAATGCGCAGTTGCGGCAATGGAGTGCATTGACGCAACTGGCAGCTCTGTGGCCTTCCTGACCGCACCTCCGGCAGACATCTGATTTGGCCCTACACACAGCCACTCTATGGTCGAAACTCATACACCGGAAGCAGCCAGCAACGGGGCTATCCGGTCGCACCCGGAAGGAGAACCACTTGATGTAGCACCTACCTGCCTCCAGGAGGGCGGACATCATTTTGTCCGTACCCTCAAGGACGACATTGGTGCTACCATCAGGGGCCACCTTCCAGGGGCGACTGACCATCCTTACGTCAGACCTCTGGGACGCCGGGCTGAAATCCTGAAGGTTCAGCCGGAGTAACTCTTCCATGAACTCATCATGGGAGATCTCCGTATGAACCCCCTGGACTACAACCCGAGGACCCAACTTCCGGTTGACAGTCACGTCCAACCCCACCTCCCCGAATTTCGCGTTCGTCGCAACTTTCTCCCTCTCTAAAACAGAGGGAGTGCGGATAACCGCCCCACCACCCTTAATTGGCCTAACCTCGTGGATCCTTACCCCCAGGGAAGGACCCACCTCCTTAACTACTTTTTTAATCACTTCCTCAGAGGAAGCTGCAGGCCCCTTACTCCTAACCACAACGGACCAGGTCTCAACAGGCTTCTGCGCCACCGGTGCAATCGCCTCCAGTACAGGTGCTGGGGGCGGAGGCATCGGTGCCGATGGAGCCGGCATTGACCTGCTCGGCGGCGAGGAGTGTCCCCCACAGCTTCCTCTAAGGGCGTCAACTTGACCGCGAAGATGGGCATTCTCGGCTACAACCGTCATCAGAAGTGCCTCGTACTTCGAGGCAAGCTCCATCAGCCCCTTCACGGTCCCTATAGCGAAATTTTCGGCCCCAAAAACTACTTCGCTAAGCTCCGCCGAAATTTTCTTAATAGCCGCGACATGGCTAACCGCACCACCCCCGACAACAACACCCCCCTTAAGAGCTCCACGGTTGCTCGCGCCGCTCTTGCTCACGCTCATTTTGCTAGCGCCCTTTTTCTTCGCGCCCGTATCAACGCACGCAACACCCACTTCGCCCTCGCCCGACTTTGCGGGGTGAACAGCCGCTTTTTCAGCGGTGTCACCGTTACCGCAACCGCTACCACTACCGCTCCCACCCTCATCACCCCCCGTTTCTACCGGCGACCCCACACGCGCCTTCCGCCGTGGCGGGGACCTTACCGATGGCCCCACCATCTCGTCTCCCGAAGTGTCGACCGTAATGGTTGATGGCCCCGACTCTTCGCTCCCAGCGAGGGACTTAACCCTCCTCCTCCGTGGTGGAGGCATCTCTACCTTCGGACTTCGCCTTTCGGTAGGCTGATCCGCCAAGCGTACCACTGACGCAGATGGGACTCGTTCAGACAAGACCCCGAAACAGCCGCTCGCCACGTACGTGCGACTGAACGCGCTGAAAAAAGTGTCGCAAGCGCAGACCCGCTCTGTAGCAGCGACGACCCAAGCGGACGATTAAGGCGTTCTCGCAAGGGTACAGCCCACAACTCCAACCAAATGGTCTGGACAAGGTCACTCAAATGACCGCCGGACGGAACAAGTCCCCGTAACGGTTGCGAGTCGACCGATGTGGCGCTGAACCGAATCGATCCGTGGGCTAAACGCACACTACTACGACCGTTTGTCTGCACAGGATTCACTGTCTCCAACACTGGGACAGCCGCCGGTACCTATTGAGCAATCCTGCTCAGGACTTGCTGACACTGACCAACTGAACGCCAGATGCCCAACACAGCACTCCAAACAAGCAGTCCAGCCGGCAAACAATGCCAACAACACAGCACTAAACTGGAACTGTACGGAGAGTCCCACAACAATAACAACCACGTTGCGGTAGTACCTAAAGGTACAGTACACAATATTAAAAAATATGTACTTACCGCTACTTAATATGCCCACGCCAAAAATTTCCTAAAAACGCGCAATTCGTGCCCTAGCACGAAAAACCACACACGCGGTCCCGTAACCGAGCAAAAACAATTTCCAGCGAATACCCGCACAAAACGAAATTCCACGGAAATCGCAACAACAATTTTCACACCCGCCAAGCAACGGTGCCAACTCACTCGCGTAAACAAATACCGCACAAAAGAAAATCGAAAAAATCACTAATTAATCGCAACGATGCGCACGCACGTCTATTCGCGTCGGAATCCAAACAACGAATGAGTAGATAGGGACAACGTCCGGTGTGTTTAACGTGAGTACCTGCCGTCGACGGCCTTATCTCACGGCGCTCAAAAGCACAGCGTATCAATACAATGCGTTGATCAGCGCCCCAAAAATGCAAGGCATTTTTCAGTACCGATTGGTAGTGTGGAATGGACACACTACACACCTTGGTAAGGTTCGAGGCCTATCTAAAACCTCTGCCGTACTTTGGGTCCGGCACCCGGTTGCAATGCAACTCCACATTGAACTGACAAAACGTCAGTTCTTCCCGCATTTGGGTATAAACCACAACCACCACGATACTCCCCGAAGGGCCAGTCCGCACGAGCAGGTTGGAGCGAACTCCAAGGGCCCCTGCTCCCCGTGGTACCAGAATTAAGTCTCCGGTCAGACCTCGTAGCCGAAGCTACTACCAGTTGAGCCTCCATACAGCTCTGGACTGGTAACCAAGGGTTGAACCCCATACGCACATTACACTCACACACCTTTCACACAAGAAGCTAACCCTAACTCACAGTTAAACGCCTCCGCCGCCTAAACAATTCACGCGCAAACGACCCTAACTGTTCGGCATTCCGACTAGTGGAGATCACACCGCTAACATCTAACCGTCCATCAGTCCAGCTAATCCCCATACCCCCTAGATCCCTAATGTCCGAGTACATCGGGCACTCCGCGATCAAGTGAACCCAGTCTTCACGACGCGCCCCACACAAACACCCCGACCTATCAGAAAGGTGCCTCTGATGCAAAAATGCATTCAGAGGCCCATGCCCCGTTAACAAAAAACCCAGACTCAGACAAAATCTGAAGTCTGGGTTACCCTCAACGAACCTAACATCCCGGATGTACTCATAAGTCACCCGACCGTTAGGACTATTGTCCCAACGGTCTTGCCACCTACTCCTAACCCTATCATCTAGAAGCCTCTTGCTCCCTAGAAATCCCTCCCTCTCCACATCATCATCGGAAATCCAATCATTCCGCAGCAATGACACACTCAAGCCCCTTCTTAACCTGAATGCAACAGCTCGCTGTACAACAATCAGGTCAAGAGGGGGTGCACCTAGTAAAACCTGCATCGCATCCGTTGAAACGGTGCGACATACAGGCAAACATGCAAGCATCATGCAACGTTGCACCGAGAGGAGTTTTCGGCGACCAGAGACCGTCATCGCTGATTCCCACCATATTGCGGCTCCATAAGTGGCACAAGCCACAAATAGACCACGGTATATGGTGCGAACAGCACGGCGTCCAAGGCCCCAATCGCTCCTCAAGATGCGTCGCACTTTGCCTACGACCGCCTGCAGTCGCTCCTTCAGAATCGCTAAGTGTGGAGTAAAGCACATTCTTTCACTCATGGTCAGCCCCAGGTATTTGACTTGCGTCACATACCTGATGCTGACCCCATTCACCTTGACAATCGGTGGACGAACCGGCGACAATCTGCCCTTAAGCAGCATTGTCACCGTTTTGTCCATCGATATGTCTACCCCCACACCTAAACCCCAACTATTTACAATTTCTAAAAATTGTCCTCCCGCCCGCTCTAACTCAAATCGCGATCGACCTTCAACCAGAAGGAGAAGGTCGTCCGCATACGCACAACATTTACAGAGGGGTTCGAGCTGTCCAAGCAGAGAGTCCATCATGAGGTTCCAAATATATGGACCGCAGATGGATCCCTGCGGGCAGCCACGAACCACTCCGATCTCCACACTCCCATTCATTCCGACTAGAGAGGCTTTTCTGTCCGAAAAGTAACTCCGCCAAAGAGTAATTTCCGGACAGCCAAGCTCCTCCAGCCGTTGCAACACTCGATCCCAGCTTAGGTAATCAAATGCCCCCTTGAAGTCAACAAATATGCCAAGGACATATTTGTTGACATTCTCCCTAACAGCACCCTGAACGTAGAACCACGCATCCTCTACACTGCGTCCTTTCCTGAACCCATACTGTCTATCCGACCACATACCCCGCGTTAGCTCCTGAAGCCGTTCCACCATAACTCTTTCCAGCACTTTTCCAAGTACTGGAAGGAGACTGATGCCCCGATAAGAGCGAGGATCACTCCTGATCTTATCAGGGGACTTCAGGAGAGGTACAACCCTAGCAATTTTCCACTCGCGTGGAAAATAACCCTCCCACACGCACTTATTATAAATGGCCTCCAAGTATTCCGGAATGAACTTCCACAAGCTTTTGCACATCTCTCCGTTCAAACCATCAAAACCTGGGGACCGTTTAGACCTGACCAGGCCAAAGGCGTACCCCAACTCTCCATCGTCTAATGGAGGGACAGGTACCTCTTGTGCTTGAGGTACCTGAACCTCCGCCCTAGGAAAGAACGCTCCTAACAAAGCCCCCGCACACTCTCTCCACGTTGATAACATAGTGTCACCAACGCGAAGAGAGGTAACGTCCTCCCTCTTACGACCCCGGCAGATCCTATAGACCTGACCCCACGGGTCGTCCCTATTCTCACTCACGAAACTCCTCCACTCCTCTTCTTTAACTTTTACCAACATATCCTTATATTCCCTAGCCGCACAACTAAGTTCATGCCTAAGCTGGGACAGCCTGTCAGAATTGGACCGCCGAGCGCGTTGAAACTTTCGCCTCAATCGCCTGACAGTCCTCCTCTTCAAGGTTAACTCATGCGTCCACCACTTAATTTTCCTAACGATAAAACTTTCACACTTTCTAAGTACCCTATCATTAACCCCCCACACTACCTCATAAAGACGAGCAACCTGCTCATCGACCCCCAAATCCTCAAACGCTATAAGCGGTATACCCAATACCGCTTCCCTGACAGATCGTCCATATTGGTTCCAGTCGATACCAGAGGTACGCCATCGCCGCAATGGACTCTCATACAGCGAGGGAGGGGATTTGGGAGTAACCATAATTTGGATCAAATTATGATCACTCAATCCCCACCCTCCCTTAACCTCCCATCTAGCTACGAACGCCCTATCTGCTGCCTGATTCATAAGCGTCACGTCAATGTCACTCACGCCCCCAGGCCCATCAAACGTGTACCATTCACTCGGCTCATTCACAATGTGGAGGTTTTTAGCCACCACCCATTCACTTAATGCCTCGCCTCGACTGTGGCTTTGATATCCAGACGAATGCCGGGATACCTTACTAAACCACATCGAAGACGAGGCATTCGCATCCAGCCCTAGGATAAATGGGCTACTACTCGCAAGTAGTAGTAGCTTATCCATGTAGCCCAGGTAGGGCTCTAGGGGCTCGCTAAATTTGCAGTACAAACTAGCTACAATCAGCCTACCGAACTCCCCCTCTATCGCGACACATACACCCAGTTGTGAGGAATCCACAACTACACAATCGTAGTTGGGATCACTCACAACAATTGCAGCATTAGCCCCAAGGTCCGTGAAGACCCTGAAACTACCAGGAAGACCCCGAACCACACCATTGGTGGCGTAGGGCTCCTGGAGTAAGGCAATGCCGCACCTCCCCTCAGCCATACACCCCCCCAATTCACACATTACGGCATACGCCCCCTGGCAGTTTAACTGTATAATTCCCCCCATCAGTGTCTGGCGAGGGCGCGCTCAACAATGCCACAGTATATCGGGCAGACAGCGGACATCATAAGATGCCCAGCTGGTCTACCCTTGAATGCGCAGTTGCGGCAATGGAGTGCATTGACGCAACTGGCAGCTCTGTGGCCTTCCTGACCGCACCTCCGGCAGACATCTGATTTGGCCCTACACACAGCCACTCTATGGTCGAAACTCATACACCGGAAGCAGCCAGCAACGGGGCTATCCGGTCGCACCCGGAAGGAGAACCACTTGATGTAGCACCTACCTGCCTCCAGGAGGGCGGACATCATTTTGTCCGTACCCTCAAGGACGACATTGGTGCTACCATCAGGGGCCACCTTCCAGGGGCGACTGACCATCCTTACGTCAGACCTCTGGGACGCCGGGCTGAAATCCTGAAGGTTCAGCCGGAGTAACTCTTCCATGAACTCATCATGGGAGATCTCCGTATGAACCCCCTGGACTACAACCCGAGGACCCAACTTCCGGTTGACAGTCACGTCCAACCCCACCTCCCCGAATTTCGCGTTTGTCGCAACTTTCTCCCTCTCTAAAACAGAGGGAGTGCGGATAACCGCCCCACCACCCTTAATTGGCCTAACCTCGTGGATCCTTACCCCCAGGGAAGGACCCACCTCCTTAACTACTTTTTTAATCACTTCCTCAGAGGAAGCTGCAGGCCCCTTACTCCTAACCACAACGGACCAGGTCTCAACAGGCTTCTGCGCCACCGGTGCAATCGCCTCCAGTACAGGTGCTGGGGCGGAGGCATCGGTGCCGATGGAGCCGGCATTGACCTGCTCGGCGGCGAGGAGTGTCCCCCACAGCTTCCTCTAAGGGCGTCAACTTGACCGCGAAGATGGGCATTCTCGGCTACAACCGTCATCAGAAGTGCCTCGTACTTCGAGGCAAGCTCCATCAGCCCCTTCACGGTCCCTATAGCGAAATTTTCGGCCCCAAAAACTACTTCGCTAAGCTCCGCCGAAATTTTCTTAATAGCCGCGACATGGCTAACCGCACCACCCCCGACAACAACACCCCCCTTAAGAGCTCCACGGTTGCTCGCGCCGCTCTTGCTCACGCTCATTTTGCTAGCGCCCTTTTTCTTCGCGCCCGTATCAACGCACGCAACACCCACTTCGCCCTCGCCCGACTTTGCGGGGTGAACAGCCGCTTTTTCAGCGGTGTCACCGTTACCGCAACCGCTACCACTACCGCTCCCACCCTCATCACCCCCCGTTTCTTCCGGCGACCCCACACGCGCCTTCCGCCGTGGCGGGGACCTTACCGATGGCCCCACCATCTCGTCTCCCGAAGTGTCGACCGTAATGGTTGATGGCCCCGACTCTTCGCTCCCAGCGAGGGACTTAACCCTCCTCCTCCGTGGTGGAGGCATCTCTACCTTCGGACTTCGCCTTTCGGTAGGCTGATCCGCCAAGCGTACCACTGACGCAGATGGGACTCGTTCAGACAAGACCCCGAAACAGCCGCTCGCCACGTACGTGCGACTGAACGCGCTGAAAAAAGTGTCGCAAGCGCAGACCCGCTCTGTAGCAGCGACGACCCAAGCGGACGATTAAGGCGTTCTCGCAAGGGTAGGTAGATAGGGACAACGTCCGGTGTGTTTAACGTGAGTACCTGCCGTCGACGGCCTTATCTCACGGCGCTCAAAAGCACAGCGTATCAATACAATGCGTTGATCAGCGCCCCAAAAATGCTAGGCATTTTTCAGTACCGATTGGTAGTGTGGAATGGACACACTACACACCTTGGTAAGGTTCGAGGCCTATCTAAAACCTCTGCCGTACTTTGGGTCCGGCACCCGGTTGCAATGCAACTCCACATTGAACTGACAAAACGTCAGTTCTTCCCGCATTTGGGTATAAACCACAACCACCACGATACTCCCCGAAGGGCCAGTCCGCACGAGCAGGTTGGAGCGAACTCCAAGGGCCCCTGCTCCCCGTGGTACCAGAATTAAGTCTCCGGTCAGACCTCGTAGCCGAAGCTACTACCAGTTGAGCCTCCATACAGCTCTGGACTGGTAACCAAGGGTTGAACCCCATACGCACATTACACTCACACACCTTTCACACAAGAAGCTAACCCTAACTCACAGTTAAACGCCTCCGCCGCCTAAACAATTCACGCGCAAACGACCCTAACTGTTCGGCATTCCGACTAGTGGAGATCACACCGCTAACATCTAACCGTCCATCAGTCCAGCTAATCCCCATACCCCCTAGATCCCTAATGTCCGAGTACATCGGGCACTCCGCGATCAAGTGAACCCAGTCTTCACGACGCGCCCCACACAAACACCCCGACCTATCAGAAAGGTGCCTCTGATGCAAAAATGCATTCAGAGGCCCATGCCCCGTTAACAAAAAACCCAGACTCAGACAAAATCTGAAGTCTGGGTTACCCTCAACGAACCTAACATCCCGGATGTACTCATAAGTCACCCGACCGTTAGGACTATTGTCCCAACGGTCTTGCCACCTACTCCTAACCCTATCATCTAGAAGCCTCTTGCTCCCTAGAAATCCCTCCCTCTCCACATCATCATCGGAAATCCAATCATTCCGCAGCAATGACACACTCAAGCCCCTTCTTAACCTGAATGCAACAGCTCGCTGTACAACAATCAGGTCAAGAGGGGGTGCACCTAGTAAAACCTGCATCGCATCCGTTGAAACGGTGCGACATACAGGCAAACATGCAAGCATCATGCAACGTTGCACCGAGAGGAGTTTTCGGCGACCAGAGACCGTCATCGCTGATTCCCACCATATTGCGGCTCCATAAGTGGCACAAGCCACAAATAGACCACGGTATATGGTGCGAACAGCACGGCGTCCAAGGCCCCAATCGCTCCTCAAGATGCGTCGCACTTTGCCTACGACCGCCTGCAGTCGCTCCTTCAGAATCGCTAAGTGTGGAGTAAAGCACATTCTTTCACTCATGGTCAGCCCCAGGTATTTGACTTGCGTCACATACCTGATGCTGACCCCATTCACCTTGACAATCGGTGGACGAACCGGCGACAATCTGCCCTTAAGCAGCATTGTCACCGTTTTGTCCATCGATATGTCTACCCCCACACCTAAACCCCAACTATTTACAATTTCTAAAAATTGTCCTCCCGCCCGCTCTAACTCAAATCGCGATCGACCTTCAACCAGAAGGAGAAGGTCGTCCGCATACGCACAACATTTACAGAGGGGTTCGAGCTGTCCAAGCAGAGAGTCCATCATGAGGTTCCAAATATATGGACCGCAGATGGATCCCTGCGGGCAGCCACGAACCACTCCGATCTCCACACTCCCATTCATTCCGACTAGAGAGGCTTTTCTGTCCGAAAAGTAACTCCGCCAAAGAGTAATTTCCGGACAGCCAAGCTCCTCCAGCCGTTGCAACACTCGATCCCAGCTTAGGTAATCAAATGCCCCCTTGAAGTCAACAAATATGCCAAGGACATATTTGTTGACATTCTCCCTAACAGCACCCTGAACGTAGAACCACGCATCCTCTACACTGCGTCCTTTCCTGAACCCATACTGTCTATCCGACCACATACCCCGCGTTAGCTCCTGAAGCCGTTCCACCATAACTCTTTCCAGCACTTTTCCAAGTACTGGAAGGAGACTGATGCCCCGATAAGAGCGAGGATCACTCCTGATCTTATCAGGGGACTTCAGGAGAGGTACAACCCTAGCAATTTTCCACTCGCGTGGAAAATAACCCTCCCACACGCACTTATTATAAATGGCCTCCAAGTATTCCGGAATGAACTTCCACAAGCTTTTGCACATCTCTCCGTTCAAACCATCAAAACCTGGGGACCGTTTAGACCTGACCAGGCCAAAGGCGTACCCCAACTCTCCATCGTCTAATGGAGGGACAGGTACCTCTTGTGCTTGAGGTACCTGAACCTCCGCCCTAGGAAAGAACGCTCCTAACAAAGCCCCCGCACACTCTCTCCACGTTGATAACATAGTGTCACCAACGCGAAGAGAGGTAACGTCCTCCCTCTTACGACCCCGGCAGATCCTATAGACCTGACCCCACGGGTCGTCCCTATTCTCACTCACGAAACTCCTCCACTCCTCTTCTTTAACTTTTACCAACATATCCTTATATTCCCTAGCAGCACAACTAAGTTCATGCCTAAGCTGGGACAGCCTGTCAGAATTTGACCGCCGAGCGCGTTGAAACTTTCGCCTCAATCGCCTGACAGTCCTCCTCTTCAAGGTTAACTCATGCGTCCACCACTTAATTTTCCTAACGATAAAACTTTCACACTTTCTAAGTACCCTATCATTAACCCCCCACACTACCTCATAAAGACGAGCAACCTGCTCATCAACCCCCAAATCCTCAAACGCTCTAAGCGGTATACCCAATACCGCTTCCCTGACAGATCGTCCATATTGGTTCCAGTCGATACCAGAGGTACGCCATCGCCGCAATGGACTCTCATACAGCGAGGGAGGGGATTTGGGAGTAACCATAATTTGGATCAAATTATGATCACTCAATCCCCACCCTCCCTTAACCTCCCATCTAGCTACGAACGCCCTATCTGCTGCCTGATTCATAAGCGTCACGTCAATGTCACTCACGCCCCCAGGCCCATCAAACGTGTACCATTCACTCGGCTCATTCACAATGTGGAGGTTTTTAGCCACCACCCATTCACTTAATGCCTCGCCTCGACTGTGGCTTTGATATCCAGACGAATGCCGGGATACCTTACTAAACCACATCGAAGACGAGGCATTCGCATCCAGCCCTAGGATAAATGGGCTACTACTCGCAAGTAGTAGTAGCTTATCCATGTAGCCCAGGTAGGGCTCTAGGGGCTCGCTAAATTTGCAGTACAAACTAGCTACAATCAGCCTACCGAACTCCCCCTCTATCGCGACACATACACCCAGTTGTGAGGAATCCACAACTACACAATCGTAGTTGGGATCACTCACAACAATTGCAGCATTAGCCCCAAGGTCCGTGAAGACCTTGAAACTACCAGGAAGACCCCGAACCACACCATTGGTGGCGTAGGGCTCCTGGAGTAAGGCAATGCCGCACCTCCCCTCAGCCATACACCCCCCCAATTCACACATTACGGCATACGCCCCCTGGCAGTTTAACTGTATAATCCCCCCCATCAGTGTCTGGCGAGGGCGCGCTCAACAATGCCACAGTATATCGGGCAGACAGCGGACATCATAAGATGCCCAGCTGGTCTACCCTTGAATGCGCAGTTGCGGCAATGGAGTGCATTGACGCAACTGGCAGCTCTGTGGCCTTCCTGACCGCACCTCCGGCAGACATCTGATTTGGCCCTACACACAGCCACTCTATGGTCGAAACTCATACACCGGAAGCAGCCAGCAACGGGGCTATCCGGTCGCACCCGGAAGGAGAACCACTTGATGTAGCACCTACCTGCCTCCAAGAGGGCGGACATCATTTTGTCCGTACCCTCAAGGACGACATTGGTGCTACCATCAGGGGCCACCTTCCAGGGACGACTGACCATCCTCACATCTGACCTCTGGGACGCCGGGCTAAAATCCTGAAGGTTCAGCCGGAGTAACTCTTCCATGAACTCATCATGGGAGATCTCCGTGTGAACCCCCTGGACTACAACCCGAGGACCCAACTTCCGGTTGACAGTCACGTCCAACCCCACCTCCCCGAATTTCGCGTTCATCGCAACTTTCTCCCTCTCTAAAACAGAGGGAGTGCGGATAACCGCCCCACCACCCTTAATTGGCCTAACCTCGTGGATCCTTACCCCCAGGGAAGGACCCACCTCCTTAACAACTTTTTTAATGACTTCCTCAGAGGAAGCTGCAGGCCCCTTACTCCTAACCACAACTGACCAGGTCTCAACAGGCTTCTGCGCCACCGGTGCAATCGCCTCCAGTACAGGTGCTGGGGGCGGAGGCATCGGTGCCGATGGAGCCGGCATTGACCTGCTCGGCGGCGAGGAGTGTCCTCCACAGCCTCCTCTAAGGGCGTCAACTTGACCACGAAGATGGGCATTCTCGGTTACTACCGTCATCAGAAGTGCCTCGTATTTCGAGGCAAGCTCCATCAGCCCCTTCGCGGTCCCTATAGCGAAATTTTCGGCCCCAAAAACTACTTCGCTTAGCTCCGCCGAAATTTTCTTAATAGCCGCGACATGGCTAACCGCACCACCCCCGACAACAACAACCCCCTTAAGAGCACCACGGTTGCTCGCGCCGCCCTTGCTCGCGCTCGTATTGCTCGCGCTCGTTTTGCTAGCGCCCGTTTTCTTCGCGCCCGTATCAACGCGCGCAACACCCACTTCGCCCTCGCCCGACTTTGCGGGGTGAACAGCCGCTTTTTCAGCGGTGTCACCGTTATCGCAACCGCTACCACTACCGCTCCCGCCCTCATCACCCCCCGTTTCTGCCGGCGACCCCAAACGCGCCTTCCGCCGTGGCGGGGACCTCACCGATGGCCTCACCGCCTCGTCTCCCGAAGTGTCCACCGTTACCACCGATGGACCGGACTCCTCACTCCCAGCGAGGGATTTAACCCTCCTCCTCCGTGGTGGAGGCATTCTTGCCTTCGGACGCCCTTTGGTAGGCTGATCCGCCGAACTTACCACTGACGCAGATGGCACTAGTTCAACAGATGCCGAAAACAGCCGCTCGCCAAGTACGTGCAACTGAACGCGCTGGAGAAAGTATCTCTAGCGCAGACCCGCTCTATAGCAGCGACGACCCAAGCGGACGATTAATGCGTTCTCGCTAGGGTACAGCCCACAACTCCAGCCAAAAGGCCTGGACAGAGGTCACTCAAATTGACCGCCGGACGGATCAATGTCCCCGTAACGGCCGCGAGTCGACCGATGTGGCGCTGGACCGAACCGATCCGTGGGTTAAACGCACACTGCTACGACCGTTTGTCTGCACACGGTACACTCACTTCGACACTGGACAGACGCTGGTACCTTTTGAGCAATCCTGCTCGAAACCTGCTGAAACTGGCCAACTGAACACCAGATGCCCAACACAACACTCCAAATAGGCGACTCTGCCGGCAAAGAATACCAACAATACGGCACTAAACTGGGGCTATGCAAAAAGTCCCCCACCAACAACAACGTGAACGACCACGTTGCGGTAGCACCTAAGGTACTGTACACAATATTAAAAAATATGTACTTACCGCTATTCCACCGAAAAATGCCCAAAAAACGCGCCAATTGTGCCCTTGCACGAAAAAACACACTCGCGGTCACGTACCCGAGCACTAACAACAAAACGCGAATACTCGCACAAAGCGAAATTCCGCAAGAAATTGTAGCAACAATTTCACACACTCGACAAGCAACGGTGCTTATGCTAACGCGTAAACAAATATCGCTCAAAAGAAAATACCGAAAAATCACCGAAAATTACTAATCACAACGATGCGCACGCACGTCTATTCGCGTCGGAATCCAAACAACGAATGTAGATAGGGACAGAGGGAATCTCGTTAATCCATTCATGCGCGTCACTAATTAGATGACGAGGCATTTGGCTACCTTAAGAGAGTCATAGTTACTCCCGCCGTTTACCCGCGCTTACTTGAATTTCTTCACTTTGACATTCAGAGCACTGGGCAGAAATCACATTGTGTCAACACCCGTTAGGGCCATCACAATGCTTTGTTTTAATTAGACAGTCGGATTCCCCAAGTCCGTGCCAGTTCTGAATTGATTGTTAATTGATAATCGTTATAATTTAAAAAGTATCTATACAATAATAAATCCTTTAGAAATTTTAGCAAGAAAGTTCCACAATTGGCTACGTAACTACTATCCGGGGAACAAGAATCGAAATTCTCTATTTACCCAGAACGAGTACATAAACCATGGTATTGCTTCCCAATCAAGCCCGACTATCTCAATCTTCAGAGCCAATCCTTATCCCGAAGTTACGGATCTAATTTGCCGACTTCCCTTACCTACATTATTCTATCGACTAGAGACTCTTCACCTTGGAGACCAGCTGCGGATATTGGTACGGCCTGTTGAGAAGTTTGCGTAACCCCACCATAAATTTTCAAGGTCCGAGGAGAAAATATCGACACAACAGTAAATGTCATGCTCTTCTAGTCCATCTACCATATCTCTCTTCGAAAGACTTCCATGGTAGTACGACTATAAAACAGAAAAGAAAACTCTTCCGATACCTCTCGACGGCTTCTTTATGGTCGTTCCTGTTGCCAGGATGAGCACAAGGCCCATTTTTAATAACAAACGGATACTCAACAGGTTACGGAATTGGAACCGTATTCCCTTTCGTTCAAAATTATTCAAGTGTTTAATTACTATGGAATAAAAATTCATTCATTTCATTTCATTAAAACTTGAAAATTTTCGGCTTTCGCCTTGAACTTAGGACCGACTAACTCGTGATCAACCACTGTTCACACGAAACCCTTCTCCACTTCAGTCCTCCAAGGTCTCATTCGATTATTTGCTACTACCACCAAGATCTGTACCAATAGCGGCTCCATGCAGGCTTACGCCAAACACTTCTAAGCACACCATTGTACCCTCCTACTCACTAAAGTTTCAAAATTTATAATCCAACCGAAATTGTATTATAAATCATGTACTTTAGCGGTAATGTATAGGTATACAACTTAAGCGCCATCCATTTTAAGGGCTAGTTGCTTCGGCAGGTGAGTTGTTACACACTCCTTAGCGGATTACGACTTCCATGTCCACCGTCCTGCTGTTTTAAGCAACCAACGCCTTTCATGGTATCTGCATGAGTTGTTAATTTAGGCACCGTAACATTACGTTTGGTTCATCCCACAGCGCCAGTTCTGCTTACCAAAAGTGGCCCACTGGGCACATTATATCATAACCTCAACCTTCATATCAAGAAAGGTGAGGTTCTTACCCATTTAAAGTTTGAGAATAGGTTAAGGTCGTTTCGACCCTAAGGCCTCTAATCATTCGCTTTACCAGATAAGATTATTTTACATAATTTTTAAATGCACCAGCTATCCTGAGGGAAACTTCGGAGGGAACCAGCTACTAGATGGTTCGATTGGTCTTTCGCCCCTATACTCAATTCTGACAATCGATTTGCACGTCAGAACTGTTTCGGTCTTCCATCAGGGTTTCCCCTGACTTCAACCTGATCAAGTATAGTTCACCATCTTTCGGGTCACAGCATATATGCTCAAGGTACGCTCCAGTTAGAGGTATAAATAATAATAAATTATCATTATACATAACTATATGGAACGCCCCGGGATTGAATTAATAATGTAATACATTAAAAATTAATCCCATTATTAATACAGTTAAGTTAATTTCGCCATTAGGTTTAATATAACCCAATGACTTGCACATATGTTAGACTCCTTGGTCCGTGTTTCAAGACGGGTCCCGAAGGTATCCTGAATCTTTCGCATTGTTAATCATATAAATGCATACAATTAATATTAAAATCAATGATAATAATATTATTGTAAAATTCAAAAGAATTTTAGCATTATATATAATAAAATCTATCAACACTTTATCAAATCATCAGTAATTATTCTATGTTAATAAGCTAAAAGCAAATTAATTTGAATAAACTTAAAAACCAATGATCTTTTGATAAATATTTTATTATGTTAATAGATTACAATGTCCTTATATGAAAAAAAATGCACACTATTACTATAATATTTAAAATTAAATACTACAGTTATAATGATGAATTTTTCATAATGGATATTCAGGTTCATCGGGCTTAACCTCTAAGCAGTTTCACGTACTATTTAACTCTCTATTCAGAGTTCTTTTCAACTTTCCCTCACGGTACTTGTTTACTATCGGTCTCATGGTTATATTTAGTTTTAGATGGAGTTTACCACCCACTTAGTGCTGCACTATCAAGCAACACGACTCTTTGGAAATATCTTTCTAGTAATCATTAACGTTATACGGGCCTGGCACCCTCTATGGGTAAATGGCCTCATTTAAGAAGGACTTAAATCGTTAATTTCTCATACTAGATATTAAGATATTCCATACACTGCATCTCACATTTGCCATATAGACAAAGTGACTTAGTGCTGAACTATTTTCTTTTCGCTCGCCGCTACTAAGAAAATCCTTGTTAGTTTCTTTTCCTCCCCTCATTAATATGCTTAAATTCAGGGGGTAGTCCCATATGAGTTGAGGTTGTATAAAATATATTTTAGATTGATTTGTTTATTTTTATTTAATTTTTTTGCTATTTGCTATTTTAAAGAAATATATTTTTATATCTTGATTACTCAATATTATTCAATCTTTTCATCCCTTTTTAAAATTCATAATATAATAATTAATAAAATTAACAACATTATTCCTCCACATATCATATATTTTTTTTTATTATAAATTTTTCTCAATACAATAGAGTGAATTAATTCTAGAATAAAAATTTATTTTATGCTAGACATTCCTCTTATGTATTATTTAATATAATTTAAATAATGTTGAAAATTTTTTCTTTTATGGGAATACTAAGATTCTCATTTATCATAAATTTTCGTTCAAATATGAGGTATTCAAGAATATATTTTCTATATTTCTTTTTATGCTATTAATATTATGGATTGAAAAATACAATCCAATAATATGCCATATGCTTAAATTCTATTAATTGACTAAAAGAATAAGCAACTAATTTAGCATAGTCTTACAACCCTCAACCATATGTAGTCCAAGCAGCACTTTAAAATTAATTAAAGTACATAACAGCATGGACCGCAATATGCGTTCAAAATGTCGATGTTCATGTGTCCTGCAGTTCACACGATGACGCACAGTTTGCTGCGTTCTTCATCGACCCATGAGCCGAGTGATCCACCGCTTAGAGTGATAATTTTTTTGTATTTTTTTAATTCAAAGTCAAAGAATTTTAATTTATTGAAAGTATTAATAATTAATCAATAATAAATTTTTAATACATAAGTTTAAAACATCTTTCAATAAATTGTAATTTTAAACCCAAACATTTGCAGCTGCGCATGTCTTAGGTCAACAAAAACAGTAATACCTTTTATATATTATTTTCTTCTCTATTTGTGCGTTTTCTTTT
>NW_027212753.1:95000-100000 GCF_042242935.1 Bactrocera oleae | reverse complement strand
TACAATATACACAACAATTTTTCTATGTTTCTTTCTTTATTATATTTTTTTTCATTATATTTCATTTCTATTGTGTGATTTTGTAATGGATTTTTTTAATTTTTGTTTTGGTATCGTGAAAAGAATTTTCGTTCTCTATACATATTATTATTTAATTATTATGTAAGAACGATATTTCTTCTTATATTGGCAAAATTTTCAAATAATATCATTCTATACATTTTACTTTATTTCAATGCATATAGTAATATATATACCTTTTTTTAAGAGTATATACATTTTTTTCTTGATTTGAAATTAATAATTTCAAATTCTATTATATTTATTTCAATAATAAATATATGATAAAAAGTATTTTCGGGTGCAACACATTAATATTTTATTTTATTTAAAAACCATCCTTTTACACATATATTTTATGAGTAAATATTAGAATAGCTCACAAATAAAACTAAAATATTGTTTAATATTTATTTCTACAATATGTTAGTATAGAATAATAGATTTTTTATGTTTTTGTATAAAACAAAATCTATTTCTATTTAAACTAACTGTAGGAAACCAGGAATAAAAAACGCTCATTATATACAATATGTTAGTACAGAATATAGAGTTTTGTATAAAACAAAATCTATTTCTATTTAAACTAACTGTATAAAAACCAGGAATAAAAAACGCTCATTATATACAATATGTTAGTACAGAATATAGAGTTTTGTATAAAACAAAATCTATTTCTATTTAAACTAACTGTATAAAAACCAGGAATAAAAAACGCTCATTATATACAATATGTTAGTACAGAATATAGAGTTTTGTATAAAACAAAATCTATTTCTATTTAAACTAACTGTATAAAAACCAGGAATAAAAAGGCACACAAAATCAACTTTCATTTTCATATTTACTTAAAAATACATATAAAGTAAAAAATATTTCCATATAAATACTAAGTAAATAAAGTCATACAAGTATGAAAATTTTCATACAAGTACTAAATACATAAATCATATAAGTATAGTAATATTCATACTTATAAGTATTTAAAAACAATTTCTTACTAATAAACTAACATAAGGAATTCAAATATATAAAAGTATAATACATTTCCTAGCAGTAAAAAATTTTCATATAAGTACTAAATGTATAAAGTCTATGAAGTAATAAATTTTCATATAAGTACTATTTCAGTATATGTCAATTTGAGCAGATTTGTGCAAATTTGTTATAAATGTTCTCTCCCATGTTGACGTTACCAACCCGAAAATATATGGAAAAATTCTTTTAACCTATTTAAAATTTAAAAACTCATATATACGTGGGTAATTTATATCATTTTCAAATATCGTCATGGTCATAATACAACTAATAACATCAAAAGTATTTTTACAATCGATTTTTTTTTTAAATTTTTAACTTGTATGACTTCATATTTAATACTTATATGAAAATTTATTACTTCATAGACTTTATACATTTAATACTTATATGAAAATTTATTACTTCATAGACTTTATACATTTAATACTTATATGAAAATTCATTACTTCATAGACTTTATATTTTTTATACTTATATAAAAATTTATTACTTCATAGACTTTATATTTTACTTCATAGACTTTATACATTTAATACTCATATGAAAATTTATTACTTCATAGACTTTATATATTTACTACTTATATGAAAATTTATTACTTCATAGACTTTATACAATTAATACTTATATGAAAATTTATTACTTCATAGACTTTATACAATTAATACTTATATGAAAATTTATTACTTCATAGACTTTATACAATTAATACTTATATGAAAATTTATTACTTCATAGACTTTATACAATTAATACTTATATGAAAATTTATTACTTCATAGACTTTATACATTTAATACTTATATGAAAATTCATTACTTCATAGACTTTATATTTTTTATACTTATATAAAAATTTATTACTTCATAGACTTTATATTTTACTTCATAGACTTTATACATTTAATACTTATATGAAAATTTATTACTTCATAGATTTTATATATTTACTACTTATATGAAAATTTATTACTTCATAGACTTTATACAATTAATACTTATATGAAAATTTATTACTTCATAGACTTTATACAATTAATACTTATATGAAAATTTATTACTTCATAGACTTTATACAATTAATACTTATATGAAAATTTATTACTTCATAGACTTTATACATTTAATACTTATATGAAAATTCATTACTTCATAGACTTTATATTTTTTATACTTATATAAAAATTTATTACTTCATAGACTTTATATTTTACTTCATAGACTTTATACATTTAATACTTATATGAAAATTTATTACTTCATAGACTTTATATATTTACTACTTATATGAAAATTTATTACTTCATAGACTTTATACATTTAGTACTTATATGAAAATTTATTACTTCATAGACTTTATACAATTAATACTTATATGAAAATTTATTACTTCATAGACTTTATACAATTAATACTTATATGAAAATTTATTACTTCATAGACTTTATACAATTAATACTTATATGAAAATTTATTACTTCATAGACTTTATATATTTACTACTTATATGAAAATTTATTACTTCATAGACTTTATACATTTAGTACTTATATGAAAATTTATTACTTCATAGACTTTATACAATTAATACTTATATGAAAATTTATTACTTCATAGACTTTATACAATTAATACTTATATGAAAATTTATTACTTCATAGACTTTATACAATTAATACTTATATGAAAATTTATTACTTCATAGACTTTATACATTTAATACTTATATGAAAATTTATTACTTCATAGACTTTATACAATTAATACTTATATGAAAATTCATTACTTCATAGACTTTATATTTTTTATACTTATATAAAAATTTATTACTTCATAGACTTTATATTTTACTTCATAGACTTTATACATTTAATACTTATATGAAAATTTATTACTTCATAGACTTTATATATTTACTACTTATATGAAAATTTATTACTTCATAGATTTTATACATTTAGTACTTATATGAAAATTTATTACTTCATAGACTTTATACAATTAATATTTATATGAAAATTTATTACTTCATAGACTTTATACAATTAATACTTATATGAAAATTTATTACTTCATAGACTTTATACAATTAATACTTATATGAAAATTTATTACTTCATAGACTTTATACAATTAATACTTATATGAAAATTTATTACTTCATAGACTTTATATATTTACTACTTATATGAAAATTTATTACTTCATAGACTTTATACATTTAGTACTTATATGAAAATTTATTACTTCATAGACTTTATGCAATTAATACTTATATGAAAATTTATTACTTCATAGACTTTATATATTTACTACTTATATGAAAATTTATTACTTCATAGACTTTATACATTTAGTACTTATATGAAAATTTATTACTTCATAGACTTTATACAATTAATACTTATATGAAAATTTATTACTTCATAGACTTTATACAATTAATACTTATATGAAAATTTATTACTTCATAGACTTTATACAATTAATACTTATATGAAAATTTATTACTTCATAGACTTTATACAATTAATACTTATATGAAAATTTATTACTTCATAGACTTTATATATTTACTACTTATATGAAAATTTATTACTTCATAGACTTTATATTTTACTTCATAGACTTTATACATTTAATACTCATATGAAAATTTATTACTTCATAGACTTTATACAATTAATACTTATATGAAAATTCATTACTTCATAGACTTTATATTTTTTATACTTATATAAAAATTTATTACTTCATAGACTTTATATTTTACTTCATAGACTTTATACATTTAATACTTATATGAAAATTTATTACTTCATAGACTTTATACAATTAATACTTATATGAAAATTTATTACTTCATAGACTTTATACAATTAATACTTATATGAAAATTTATTACTTCATAGACTTTATATATTTACTACTTATATGAAAATTTATTACTTCATAGACTTTATACATTTAGTACTTATATGAAAATTTATTACTTCATAGACTTTATGCAATTAATACTTATATGAAAATTTATTACTTCATAGACTTTATATATTTACTACTTATATGAAAATTTATTACTTCATAGACTTTATACATTTAGTACTTATATGAAAATTTATTACTTCATAGACTTTATACAATTAATACTTATATGAAAATTTATTACTTCATAGACTTTATACAGTTAATACTTATATGAAAATTTATTACTTCATAGACTTTATACAATTAATACTTATATGAAAATTTATTACTTCATAGACTTTATATATTTACTACTTATATGAAAATTTATTACTTCATAGACTTTATACATTTAATACTTATATGAAAATTCACTACTTCATAGACTTTATGCAATTAATACTTATATGAAAATTTATTACTTCATAGACTTTATATATTTACTACTTATATGAAAATTTATTACTTCATAGACTTTATACATTTAGTACTTATATGAAAATTTATTACTTCATAGACTTTATACAATTAATACTTATATGAAAATTTATTACTTCATAGACTTTATACAATTAATACTTATATGAAAATTTATTACTTCATAGACTTTATACAATTAATACTTATATGAAAATTTATTACTTCATAGACTTTATATATTTACTACTTATATGAAAATTTATTACTTCATAGACTTTATACATTTAGTACTTATATGAAAATTTATTACTTCATAGACTTTATGCAATTAATACTTATATGAAAATTTATTACTTCATAGACTTTATATATTTACTACTTATATGAAAATTTATTACTTCATAGACTTTATACATTTAATACTTATATGAAAATTCACTACTTCTTCATTTAATATTGCAAGCAAAGTATTTTGGTTAACATTTTTATTTTCATGTTATTAAAACACTTGAT
>NW_027212753.1:77500-90000 GCF_042242935.1 Bactrocera oleae | reverse complement strand
TGGTCGTTCCTGTTGCCAGGATGAGCACAAAGGCCCATTTTTAATAACAAACGGATACTCAACAGGTTACGGAATTGGAACCGTATTCCCTTTCGTTCAAAATTATTCAAGTGTTTAATTACTATGGAATAAAAATTCATTCATTTCATTTCATTAAAACTTGAAAATTTTCGGCTTTCGCCTTGAACTTAGGACCGACTAACTCGTGATCAACCACTGTTCACACGAAACCCTTCTCCACTTCAGTCCTCCAAGGTCTCATTCGATTATTTGCTACTACCACCAAGATCTGTACCAATAGCGGCTCCATGCAGGCTTACGCCAAACACTTCTAAGCACACCATTGTACCCTCCTACTCACTAAAGTTTCAAAATTTATAATCCAACCGAAATTGTATTATAAATCATGTACTTTAGCGGTAATGTATAGGTATACAACTTAAGCGCCATCCATTTTAAGGGCTAGTTGCTTCGGCAGGTGAGTTGTTACACACTCCTTAGCGGATTACGACTTCCATGTCCACCGTCCTGCTGTTTTAAGCAACCAACGCCTTTCATGGTATCTGCATGAGTTGTTAATTTAGGCACCGTAACATTACGTTTGGTTCATCCCACAGCGCCAGTTCTGCTTACCAAAAGTGGCCCACTGGGCACATTATATCATAACCTCAACCTTCATATCAAGAAAGGTGAGGTTCTTACCCATTTAAAGTTTGAGAATAGGTTAAGGTCGTTTCGACCCTAAGGCCTCTAATCATTCGCTTTACCAGATAAGATTATTTTACATAATTTTTAAATGCACCAGCTATCCTGAGGGAAACTTCGGAGGGAACCAGCTACTAGATGGTTCGATTGGTCTTTCGCCCCTATACTCAATTCTGACAATCGATTTGCACGTCAGAACTGTTTCGGTCTTCCATCAGGGTTTCCCCTGACTTCAACCTGATCAAGTATAGTTCACCATCTTTCGGGTCACAGCATATATGCTCAAGGTACGCTCCAGTTAGAGGTATAAATAATAATAAATTATCATTATACATAACTATATGGAACGCCCCGGGATTGAATTAATAATGTAATACATTAAAAATTAATCCCATTATTAATACAGTTAAGTTAATTTCGCCATTAGGTTTAATATAACCCAATGACTTGCACATATGTTAGACTCCTTGGTCCGTGTTTCAAGACGGGTCCCGAAGGTATCCTGAATCTTTCGCATTGTTAATCATATAAATGCATACAATTAATATTAAAATCAATGATAATAATATTATTGTAAAATTCAAAAGAATTTTAGCATTATATATAATAAAATCTATCAACACTTTATCAAATCATCAGTAATTATTCTATGTTAATAAGCTAAAAGCAAATTAATTTGAATAAACTTAAAAACCAATGATCTTTTGATAAATATTTTATTATGTTAATAGATTACAATGTCCTTATATGAAAAAAATGCACACTATTACTATAATATTTAAAATTAAATACTACAGTTATAATGATGAATTTTTCATAATGGATATTCAGGTTCATCGGGCTTAACCTCTAAGCAGTTTCACGTACTATTTAACTCTCTATTCAGAGTTCTTTTCAACTTTCCCTCACGGTACTTGTTTACTATCGGTCTCATGGTTATATTTAGTTTTAGATGGAGTTTACCACCCACTTAGTGCTGCACTATCAAGCAACACGACTCTTTGGAAATATCTTTCTAGTAATCATTAACGTTATACGGGCCTGGCACCCTCTATGGGTAAATGGCCTCATTTAAGAAGGACTTAAATCGTTAATTTCTCATACTAGATATTAAGATATTCCATACACTGCATCTCACATTTGCCATATAGACAAAGTGACTTAGTGCTGAACTATTTTCTTTTCGCTCGCCGCTACTAAGAAAATCCTTGTTAGTTTCTTTTCCTCCCCTCATTAATATGCTTAAATTCAGGGGGTAGTCCCATATGAGTTGAGGTTGTATAAAATATATTTTAGATTGATTTGTTTATTTTTATTTAATTTTTTTGCTATTTGCTATTTTAAAGAAATATATTTTTATATCTTGATTACTCAATATTATTCAATCTTTTCATCCCTTTTTAAAATTCATAATATAATAATTAATAAAATTAACAACATTATTCCTCCACATATCATATATTTTTTTTTATTATAAATTTTTCTCAATACAATAGAGTGAATTAATTCTAGAATAAAAATTTATTTTATGCTAGACATTCCTCTTATGTATTATTTAATATAATTTAAATAATGTTGAAAATTTTTTCTTTTATGGGAATACTAAGATTCTCATTTATCATAAATTTTCGTTCAAATATGAGGTATTCAAGAATATATTTTCTATATTTCTTTTTATGCTATTAATATTATGGATTGAAAAATACAATCCAATAATATGCCATATGCTTAAATTCTATTAATTGACTAAAAGAATAAGCAACTAATTTAGCATAGTCTTACAACCCTCAACCATATGTAGTCCAAGCAGCACTTTAAAATTAATTAAAGTACATAACAGCATGGACCGCAATATGCGTTCAAAATGTCGATGTTCATGTGTCCTGCAGTTCACACGATGACGCACAGTTTGCTGCGTTCTTCATCGACCCATGAGCCGAGTGATCCACCGCTTAGAGTGATAATTTTTTTGTATTTTTTTAATTCAAAGTCAAAGAATTTTAATTTATTGAAAGTATTAATAATTAATCAATAATAAATTTTTAATACATAAGTTTAAAACATCTTTCAATAAATTGTAATTTTAAACCCAAACATTTGCAGCTGCGCATGTCTTAGGTCAACAAAAACAGTAATACCTTTTATATATTATTTTCTTCTCTATTTGTGCGTTTTCTTTTTTTAAATTTTTCAACATGTTTTTAATCACAAATAGAAAATACCATAAAAAAAAGGTATTACACACGTTAATGTGAACAAGTTAACTTATCATTTATAATATTTTATATAAATATCACAATTAAATATTATTTTCTATATAAATAATAAGTACAGCTATATGTTTAAAGGTTTTTTTATTGCGTTCAAATACAATGTATGCGAAGTTCACAATATAATATATATTGTCATAATGCATTACAAGGAGTTAAAAAAAAAAAAAAAACAGAAAAACATTCAAAACATTGTATAATTCAAAACATTTTGAATGAAAAGAACAAAAAGAAAACTTTTTTTTCTTTTTTATTCTTTTTTTTTATTTTGTTTTTATATAATTATTTTTTTTTCTTTTCGGATAGGAACACAATAATGATCCTTCCGCAGGTTCACCTACGGAAACCTTGTTACGACTTTTACTTCCTCTAAATAATCAAGTTCGGTCAACTTTTGCGAAACAACCGTGAAACACAAGGCGTCACAGTGATCACGTCCGGAGACCTCACTAAATAATTCAATCGGTAGTAGCGACGGGCGGTGTGTACAAAGGGCAGGGACGTAATCAATGCGAGTTAATGACTCACACTTACTGGGAATTCCAAGTTCATGTGAACAGTTTCAGTTCACAATCCCAAGCATGAAAGTGGTTCAGCGGTTTACCCGGACCTCTCGGTCTAGGAAATACACGTTGATACTTTCATTGTAGCGCGCGTGCAGCCCAGGACATCTAAGGGCATCACAGACCTGTTATTGCTCAATCTCGTTACTGCTAGACGCAATTTGTCCATTTAAGAAGCTAGTGTCCTTATAATGGGACAAACCAACAGGTACGACTCCACTTATATAAACACATTCAAACACTTGTACATTCAAGATGAACGCATGAATGAAGGCTATATAAGCTTCAACACCATAATCCTGAAAGCATCTATTTAATATATTTGAGTCTCGTTCGTTATCGGAATTAACCAGACAAATCACTCCACGAACTAAGAACGGCCATGCACCACCACCCATAGATTCGAGAAAGAGCTATCAATCTGTCTTACACGCTTATGTTCGGACCTGGTAAGTTTTCCCGTGTTGAGTCAAATTAAGCCGCAGGCTCCACTCCTGGTGGTGCCCTTCCGTCAATTCCTTTAAGTTTCAGCTTTGCAACCATACTTCCCCCGGAGCCCAAAAGCTTTGGTTTCCCGGGAAGCGACTGAGAGAGCCATAGTAGTAGCTACACCCAATTGCTAGCTGGCATCGTTTATGGTTAGAACTAGGGCGGTATCTGATCGCCTTCGAACCTCTAACTTTCGTTCTTGATTAATGAAAACATCTTTGGCAAATGCTTTCGCTTAAGTTAGTCTTACGACGGTCCAAGAATTTCACCTCTCGCGTCGTAATACTAATGCCCCCAAACTGCTTCTATTAATCATTACCTCTTGATCTAAAAACCAATGAAAGTAGAACAGAGGTCTTATTTCATTATTCCATGCACAAAATATTCAGGCATTTGGAGCCTGCTTTAAGCACTCTAATTTGTTCAAAGTAATTGTACCGGCCCACAACAACACTCGATGAAGAGCACTGAAGCAGGTTTAAATAGGAGGAATATATAAAAAATACATTGTATTAATTATATATAAGAACTCCACCGGTAATACGCTTACATACATAAGGTAATGTACATACCACAATTATAGTTGTACTACCCGTATGAAGCACAAATTCAACTACGAACGTTTTAACCGCAACAACTTTAATATACGCTATTGGAGCTGGAATTACCGCGGCTGCTGGCACCAGACTTGCCCTCCAATAGGTCCTTGTTAAAGGATTTAAAGTGTACTCATTCCAATTACAGGGCCTCGGATATGAGTCCTGTATTGTTATTTTTCGTCACTACCTCCCCGAACTGGGAGTGGGTAATTTACGCGCCTGCTGCCTTCCTTAGATGTGGTAGCCGTTTCTCAGGCTCCCTCTCCGGAATCGAACCCTGATTCCCCGTTACCCGTTGCAACCATGGTAGTCCTAGATACTACCATCAAAAGTTGATAGGGCAGACATTTGAAAGATCTGTCGTCGGTACGAGACCATACGATCTGCAAGTTATCTAGAGTTCAACCAATATAACGATCGAATAATCGCTTGGTTTTAGCCTAATAAAAGCACACGTTCCAAAAGGTCCGTGTTTATTTTGCATGTATTAGCTCTAGAATTACCACAGTTATCCAAGTAACTGTTAACGATCTATGGAACCATAACTGATATAATGAGCCTTTTGCGGTTTCACTTTTAATTTGTTTGTACTTAGACATGCATGGCTTAATCTTTGAGACAAGCATATAACTACTGGCAGGATCAACCAGAATAATATATATTTCTTTTTTATATAATATTTTTTATATTATATAAAAGTTTAAAATGATATTTTCTTATTTGAAAATTATACACAAATACACAAAACATAAAAACATTTACAATATACACAACAATTTTTCTATGTTTCTTTCTTTATTATATTTTTTTTCATTATATTTCATTTCTATTGTGTGATTTTGTAATGGATTTTTTTAATTTTTGTTTTGGTATCGTGAAAAGAATTTTCGTTCTCTATACATATTATTATTTAATTATTATGTAAGAACGATATTTCTTCTTATATTGGCAAAATTTTCAAATAATATCATTCTATACATATATATTTATTTCAATGCATATAGTAATATATATACCTTTTTTTAAGAGTATATACATTTTTTTCTTGATTTGAAATTAATAATTTCAAATTCTATTATATTTATTTCAATAATAAATATATGATAAAAAGTATTTTCGGGTGCAACACATTAATATTTTATTTTATTTAAAAACCATCCTTTTACACATATATTTTATGAGTAAATATTAGAATAGCTCACAAATAAAACTAAAATATTGTTTAATATTTATTTCTACAATATGTTAGTATAGAATAATAGATTTTTTATGTTTTTGTATAAAACAAAATCTATTTCTATTTAAACTAACTGTAGGAAACCAGGAATAAAAAACGCTCATTATATACAATATGTTAGTACAGAATATAGAGTTTTGTATAAAACAAAATCTATTTCTATTTAAACTAACTGTATAAAAACCAGGAATAAAAAACGCTCATTATATACAATATGTTAGTACAGAATATAGAGTTTTGTATAAAACAAAATCTATTTCTATTTAAACTAACTGTATAAAAACCAGGAATAAAAAACGCTCATTATATACAATATGTTAGTACAGAATATAGAGTTTTGTATAAAACAAAATCTATTTCTATTTAAACTAACTGTATAAAAACCAGGAATAAAAAGGCACACAAAATCAACTTTCATTTTCATATTTACTTAAAAATACATATAAAGTAAAAAATATTTCCATATAAATACTAAGTAAATAAAGTCATACAAGTATGAAAATTTTCATACAAGTACTAAATACATAAATCATATAAGTATAGTAATATTCATACTTATAAGTATTTAAAAACAATTTCTTACTAATAAACTAACATAAGGAATTCAAATATATAAAAGTATAATACATTTCCTAGCAGTAAAAAATTTTCATATAAGTACTAAATGTATAAAGTTTATGAAGTAATAAATTTTCATATAAGTACTATTTCAGTATATGTCAATTTGAGCAGATTTGTGCAAATTTGTTATAAATGTTCTCTCCCATGTTGACGTTACCAACCCGAAAATATATGGAAAAATTCTTTTAACCTATTTAAAATTTAAAAACTCATATATACGTGGGTAATTTATATCATTTTCAAATATCGTCATGGTCATAATACAACTAATAACATCAAAAGTATTTTTACAATCGATTTTTTTTTTAAATTTTTAACTTGTATGACTTCATATTTAATACTTATATGAAAATTTATTACTTCATAGACTTTATACATTTAATACTTATATGAAAATTTATTACTTCATAGACTTTATACATTTAATACTTATATGAAAATTCATTACTTCATAGACTTTATATTTTTTATACTTATATAAAAATTTATTACTTCATAGACTTTATATTTTACTTCATAGACTTTATACATTTAATACTCATATGAAAATTTATTACTTCATAGACTTTATATATTTACTACTTATATGAAAATTTATTACTTCATAGACTTTATACAATTAATACTTATATGAAAATTTATTACTTCATAGACTTTATACAATTAATACTTATATGAAAATTTATTACTTCATAGACTTTATACAATTAATACTTATATGAAAATTTATTACTTCATAGACTTTATACAATTAATACTTATATGAAAATTTATTACTTCATAGACTTTATACATTTAATACTTATATGAAAATTCATTACTTCATAGACTTTATATTTTTTATACTTATATAAAAATTTATTACTTCATAGACTTTATATTTTACTTCATAGACTTTATACATTTAATACTTATATGAAAATTTATTACTTCATAGATTTTATATATTTACTACTTATATGAAAATTTATTACTTCATAGACTTTATACAATTAATACTTATATGAAAATTTATTACTTCATAGACTTTATACAATTAATACTTATATGAAAATTTATTACTTCATAGACTTTATACAATTAATACTTATATGAAAATTTATTACTTCATAGACTTTATACATTTAATACTTATATGAAAATTCATTACTTCATAGACTTTATATTTTTTATACTTATATAAAAATTTATTACTTCATAGACTTTATATTTTACTTCATAGACTTTATACATTTAATACTTATATGAAAATTTATTACTTCATAGACTTTATATATTTACTACTTATATGAAAATTTATTACTTCATAGACTTTATACATTTAGTACTTATATGAAAATTTATTACTTCATAGACTTTATACAATTAATACTTATATGAAAATTTATTACTTCATAGACTTTATACAATTAATACTTATATGAAAATTTATTACTTCATAGACTTTATACAATTAATACTTATATGAAAATTTATTACTTCATAGACTTTATATATTTACTACTTATATGAAAATTTATTACTTCATAGACTTTATACATTTAGTACTTATATGAAAATTTATTACTTCATAGACTTTATACAATTAATACTTATATGAAAATTTATTACTTCATAGACTTTATACAATTAATACTTATATGAAAATTTATTACTTCATAGACTTTATACAATTAATACTTATATGAAAATTTATTACTTCATAGACTTTATACATTTAATACTTATATGAAAATTTATTACTTCATAGACTTTATACAATTAATACTTATATGAAAATTCATTACTTCATAGACTTTATATTTTTTATACTTATATAAAAATTTATTACTTCATAGACTTTATATTTTACTTCATAGACTTTATACATTTAATACTTATATGAAAATTTATTACTTCATAGACTTTATATATTTACTACTTATATGAAAATTTATTACTTCATAGATTTTATACATTTAGTACTTATATGAAAATTTATTACTTCATAGACTTTATACAATTAATATTTATATGAAAATTTATTACTTCATAGACTTTATACAATTAATACTTATATGAAAATTTATTACTTCATAGACTTTATACAATTAATACTTATATGAAAATTTATTACTTCATAGACTTTATACAATTAATACTTATATGAAAATTTATTACTTCATAGACTTTATATATTTACTACTTATATGAAAATTTATTACTTCATAGACTTTATACATTTAGTACTTATATGAAAATTTATTACTTCATAGACTTTATGCAATTAATACTTATATGAAAATTTATTACTTCATAGACTTTATATATTTACTACTTATATGAAAATTTATTACTTCATAGACTTTATACATTTAGTACTTATATGAAAATTTATTACTTCATAGACTTTATACAATTAATACTTATATGAAAATTTATTACTTCATAGACTTTATACAATTAATACTTATATGAAAATTTATTACTTCATAGACTTTATACAATTAATACTTATATGAAAATTTATTACTTCATAGACTTTATACAATTAATACTTATATGAAAATTTATTACTTCATAGACTTTATACAATTAATACTTATATGAAAATTTATTACTTCATAGACTTTATACATTTAATACTTATATGAAAATTCATTACTTCATAGACTTTATATTTTTTATACTTATATAAAAATTTATTACTTCATAGACTTTATATTTTACTTCATAGACTTTATACATTTAATACTTATATGAAAATTTATTACTTCATAGACTTTATATATTTACTACTTATATGAAAATTTATTACTTCATAGACTTTATACATTTAGTACTTATATGAAAATTTATTACTTCATAGACTTTATACAATTAATACTTATATGAAAATTTATTACTTCATAGACTTTATACAATTAATACTTATATGAAAATTTATTACTTCATAGACTTTATACAATTAATACTTATATGAAAATTTATTACTTCATAGACTTTATATATTTACTACTTATATGAAAATTTATTACTTCATAGACTTTATACATTTAGTACTTATATGAAAATTTATTACTTCATAGACTTTATACAATTAATACTTATATGAAAATTTATTACTTCATAGACTTTATACAATTAATACTTATATGAAAATTTATTACTTCATAGACTTTATACAATTAATACTTATATGAAAATTTATTACTTCATAGACTTTATACATTTAATACTTATATGAAAATTTATTACTTCATAGACTTTATACAATTAATACTTATATGAAAATTCATTACTTCATAGACTTTATATTTTTTATACTTATATAAAAATTTATTACTTCATAGACTTTATATTTTACTTCATAGACTTTATACATTTAATACTTATATGAAAATTTATTACTTCATAGACTTTATATATTTACTACTTATATGAAAATTTATTACTTCATAGATTTTATACATTTAGTACTTATATGAAAATTTATTACTTCATAGACTTTATACAATTAATATTTATATGAAAATTTATTACTTCATAGACTTTATACAATTAATACTTATATGAAAATTTATTACTTCATAGACTTTATACAATTAATACTTATATGAAAATTTATTACTTCATAGACTTTATACAATTAATACTTATATGAAAATTTATTACTTCATAGACTTTATATATTTACTACTTATATGAAAATTTATTACTTCATAGACTTTATACATTTAGTACTTATATGAAAATTTATTACTTCATAGACTTTATGCAATTAATACTTATATGAAAATTTATTACTTCATAGACTTTATATATTTACTACTTATATGAAAATTTATTACTTCATAGACTTTATACATTTAGTACTTATATGAAAATTTATTACTTCATAGACTTTATACAATTAATACTTATATGAAAATTTATTACTTCATAGACTTTATACAATTAATACTTATATGAAAATTTATTACTTCATAGACTTTATACAATTAATACTTATATGAAAATTTATTACTTCATAGACTTTATACAATTAATACTTATATGAAAATTTATTACTTCATAGACTTTATATATTTACTACTTATATGAAAATTTATTACTTCATAGACTTTATATTTTACTTCATAGACTTTATACATTTAATACTCATATGAAAATTTATTACTTCATAGACTTTATACAATTAATACTTATATGAAAATTCATTACTTCATAGACTTTATATTTTTTATACTTATATAAAAATTTATTACTTCATAGACTTTATATTTTACTTCATAGACTTTATACATTTAATACTTATATGAAAATTTATTACTTCATAGACTTTATACAATTAATACTTATATGAAAATTTATTACTTCATAGACTTTATACAATTAATACTTATATGAAAATTTATTACTTCATAGACTTTATATATTTACTACTTATATGAAAATTTATTACTTCATAGACTTTATACATTTAGTACTTATATGAAAATTTATTACTTCATAGACTTTATGCAATTAATACTTATATGAAAATTTATTACTTCATAGACTTTATATATTTACTACTTATATGAAAATTTATTACTTCATAGACTTTATACATTTAGTACTTATATGAAAATTTATTACTTCATAGACTTTATACAATTAATACTTATATGAAAATTTATTACTTCATAGACTTTATACAGTTAATACTTATATGAAAATTTATTACTTCATAGACTTTATACAATTAATACTTATATGAAAATTTATTACTTCATAGACTTTATATATTTACTACTTATATGAAAATTTATTACTTCATAGACTTTATACATTTAATACTTATATGAAAATTCACTACTTCATAGACTTTATGCAATTAATACTTATATGAAAATTTATTACTTCATAGACTTTATATATTTACTACTTATATGAAAATTTATTACTTCATAGACTTTATACATTTAGTACTTATATGAAAATTTATTACTTCATAGACTTTATACAATTAATACTTATATGAAAATTTATTACTTCATAGACTTTATACAATTAATACTTATATGAAAATTTATTACTTCATAGACTTTATACAATTAATACTTATATGAAAATTTATTACTTCATAGACTTTATATATTTACTACTTATATGAAAATTTATTACTTCATAGACTTTATACATTTAGTACTTATATGAAAATTTATTACTTCATAGACTTTATGCAATTAATACTTATATGAAAATTTATTACTTCATAGACTTTATATATTTACTACTTATATGAAAATTTATTACTTCATAGACTTTATACATTTAATACTTATATGAAAATTCACTACTTCTTCATTTAATATTGCAAGCAAAGTATTTTGGTTAACATTTTTATTTTCATGTTATTAAAACACTTGATATACTATTATACCATATTGTATAATATGATTTTAATTCAATTACTTTATTACTTTGGTATATTAAATGATAGTCGTTTGATAACAATCCCAACATTTACCTTATTTTCAATAAATATTGAAAACAAAGTTTTATGCGTTCAAATTTTTATTTTCATGTTATGATTCTCTCAAACACTCATTAATATACCATATTGTATAATATGCTTTTATTTCAATTACTTTATTACTTTTGGTATATTAAATGATAGTCGTTTGATAACAATCCCAACACTTACCTTATTTTCAATAAATATTGAAAACAAAGTTTTATACGTTCAAATTTTTATTTTCATGTTATGATTCTCTCAAACACTCATTAATATACCATATTGTATAATATGCTTTAATTTCAATTACTTTATTACTTTTGGTATATTAAATGATAGTCGTTTGATAACAATCCCAACACTTACCTTATTTTCAATAAATATTGAAAACAAAGTTTTATGCGTTCAAATTTTTATTTTCATGTTATGATTCTCTCAAACACTCATTAATATACCATATTGTATAATATGCTTTAATTTCAATTACTTTATTACTTTTGGTATATTAAATGATAGTCGTTTGATAACAATCCC
>NW_027212753.1:62500-72500 GCF_042242935.1 Bactrocera oleae | reverse complement strand
CTCATAAAGACGAGCAACCTGCTCATCAACCCCCAAATCCTCAAACGCTCTAAGCGGTATACCCAATACCGCTTCCCTGACAGATCGTCCATATTGGTTCCAGTCGATACCAGAGGTACGCCATCGCCGCAATGGACTCTCATACAGCGAGGGAGGGGATTTGGGAGTAACCATAATTTGGATCAAATTATGATCACTCAATCCCCACCCTCCCTTAACCTCCCATCTAGCTACGAACGCCCTATCTGCTGCCTGATTCATAAGCGTCACGTCAATGTCACTCACGCCCCCAGGCCCATCAAACGTGTACCATTCACTCGGCTCATTCACAATGTGGAGGTTTTTAGCCACCACCCATTCACTTAATGCCTCGCCTCGACTGTGGCTTTGATATCCAGACGAATGCCGGGATACCTTACTAAACCACATCGAAGACGAGGCATTCGCATCCAGCCCTAGGATAAATGGGCTACTACTCGCAAGTAGTAGTAGCTTATCCATGTAGCCCAGGTAGGGCTCTAGGGGCTCGCTAAATTTGCAGTACAAACTAGCTACAATCAGCCTACCGAACTCCCCCTCTATCGCGACACATACACCCAGTTGTGAGGAATCCACAACTACACAATCGTAGTTGGGATCACTCACAACAATTGCAGCATTAGCCCCAAGGTCCGTGAAGACCTTGAAACTACCAGGAAGACCCCGAACCACACCATTGGTGGCGTAGGGCTCCTGGAGTAAGGCAATGCCGCACCTCCCCTCAGCCATACACCCCCCCAATTCACACATTACGGCATACGCCCCCTGGCAGTTTAACTGTATAATCCCCCCCATCAGTGTCTGGCGAGGGCGCGCTCAACAATGCCACAGTATATCGGGCAGACAGCGGACATCATAAGATGCCCAGCTGGTCTACCCTTGAATGCGCAGTTGCGGCAATGGAGTGCATTGACGCAACTGGCAGCTCTGTGGCCTTCCTGACCGCACCTCCGGCAGACATCTGATTTGGCCCTACACACAGCCACCCTATGGTCGAAACTCATACACCGGAAGCAGCCAGCAACGGGGCTATCCGGTCGCACCCGGAAGGAGAACCACTTTATGTAGCACCTACCAGCCTCCAAGAGGGCGGACATCATTTTGTCCGTACCCTCAAGGACGACATTGGTGCTACCATCAGGGGCCACCTTCCAGGGACGACTGACCATCCTCACATCTGACCTCTGGGACGCCGGGCTGAAATCCTGAAGGTTCAGCCGGAGTAACTCTTCCATGAACTCATCATGGGAGATCTCCGTGTGAACCCCCTGGACTACAACCCGAGGACCCAACTTCCGGTTGACAGTCACGTCCAACCCCACCTCCCCGAATTTCGCGTTCATCGCAACTTTCTCCCTCTCTAAAACAGAGGGAGTGCGGATAACCGCCCCACCACCCTTAATTGGCCTAACCTCGTGGATCCTTACCCCCAGGGAAGGACCCACCTCCTTAACTACTTTTTTAATCACTTCCTCAGAGGAAGCTGCAGGCCCCTTACTCCTAACCACAACGGACCAGGTCTCAACAGGCCTCTGCGCCACCGGTGCAATCGCCTCCAGTACAGGTGCTGGGGGCGGAGGCATCGGTGCCGATGGAGCCGGCATTGACCTGCTCGGTGGCGAGGAGTGTCCTCCACAGCCTCCTCTAAGGGCGTCAACTTGACCACGAAGATGGGCATTCTCGGTTACTACCGTCATCAGAAGTGCCTCGTATTTCGAGGCAAGCTCCATCAGCCCCTTCGCGGTCCCTATAGCGAAATTTTCGGCCCCAAAAACTACTTCGCTGAGCTCCGCCGAAATTTTCTTAATAGCCGCGACATGGCTAACCGCACCACCCCCGACAACAACACCCCCCTTAAGACCACCACGGTTGCTCGCGCCGCCCTTGCTCGCGCTTGTTTTGCTAGCGCCCGTTTTCTTCGCACACGTATCAACGCTCGCAACACCCACTTCGCCCTCGCCCGACTTTGCGGGGTGAACAGCCGCTTTTTCAGCGGTGTCACCGTTATCGCAACCGCTACCACTACCGCTCCCGCCCTCATCACCCCCCGTTTCTGCCGGCGACCCCAAACGCGCCTTCCGCCGTGGCGGGGACCTCACCGATGGCCTCACCGCCTCGTCTCCCGATGTGTCCACCGTTACCACCGATGGACCGGACTCCTCACTCCCAGCGAGGGATTTAACCCTCCTCCTCCGTGGTGGAGGCATTCTTGCCTTCGGACGCCCTTTGGTAGGCTGATCCGCCGAACTTACCACTGACGCAGATGGCACTAGTTCAACAGATGCCGAAAACAGCCGCTCGCCAAGTACGTGCAACTGAACGCGCTGGAGAAAGTATCTCTAGCGCAGACCCGCTCTATAGCAGCGACGACCCAAGCGGACGATTAATGCGTTCTCGCTAGGGTACAGCCCACAACTCCAGCCAAAAGGCCTGGACAGAGGTCACTCAAATTGACCGCCGGACGGATCAATGTCCCCGTAACGGCCGCGAGTCGACCGATGTGGCGCTGGACCGAACCGATCCGTGGGTTAAACGCACACTGCTACGACCGTTTGTCTGCACACGGTACACTCACTTCAGCACTGGACAGACGCTGGTACCTTTTGAGCAATCCTGCTCAGAACCTGCTGAAACTGGCCAACTGAACACCAGATGCCCAACACAACACTCCAAATAGGCGACTCTGCCGGCAAAGAATACCAACAATACGGCACTAAACTGGGGCTATGCAAAAAGTCCCCCACCAACAACAACGTGAACGACCACGTTGCGGTAGCACCTAAGGTACTGTACACAATATTAAAAAATATGTACTTACCGCTATTCCACCGAAAAATGCCCAAAAAACGCGCCAATTGTGCCCTTGCACGAAAAAACACACTCGCGGTCACGTACCCGAGCACTAACAACAAAACGCGAATACTCGCACAAAGCGAAATTCCGCAAGAAATTGTAGCAACAATTTCACACACTCGACAAGCAACGGTGCTTATGCTAACGCGTAAACAAATATCGCTCAAAAGAAAATACCGAAAAATCACCGAAAATTACTAATCACAACGATGCGCACGCACGTCTATTCGCGTCGGAATCCAAACAACGAATAGTGAGTAGATAGGGACAACGTCCGGTGTGTTTAACGTGAGTACCTGCCGTCGACGGCCTTATCTCACGGCGCTCAAAAGCACAGCGTATCAATATAATGCGTTGATCAGCGCCCCAAAAATGCTAGGCATTTTTCAGTACCGATTGGTAGTGTGGAATGGACACACTACACACCTTGGTAAGGTTCGAGGCCTATCTAAAACCTCTGCCGTACTTTGGGTCCGGCACCCGGTTGCAATGCAACTCCACATTGAACTGACAAAACGTCAGTTCTTCCCGCATTTGGGTATAAACCACAACCACCACGATACTCCCCGAAGGGCCAGTCCGCACGAGCAGGTTGGAGCGAACTCCAAGGGCCCCTGCTCCCCGTGGTACCAGAATTAAGTCTCCGGTCAGACCTCGTAGCCGAAGCTACTACCAGTTGAGCCTCCATACAGCTCTGGACTGGTAACCAAGGGTTGAACCCCATACGCACATTACACTCACACACCTTTCACACAAGAAGCTAACCCTAACTCACAGTTAAACGCCTTCGCCGCCTAAACAATTCACGCGCAAACGACCCTAACTGTTCGGCATTCCGACTAGTGGAGATCACACCGCTAACATCTAACCGTCCATCAGTCCAGCTAATCCCCATACCCCCTAGATCCCTAATGTCCGAGTACATCGGGCACTCCGCGATCAAGTGAACCCAGTCTTCACGACGCGCCCCACACAAACACCCCGACCTATCAGAAAGGTGCCTCTGATGCAAAAATGCATTCAGAGGCCCATGCCCCGTTAACAAAAAACCCAGACTCAGACAAAATCTGAAGTCTGGGTTACCCTCAACGAACCTAACATCCCGGATGTACTCATAAGTCACCCGACCGTTAGGACTATTGTCCCAACGGTCTTGCCACCTACTCCTAACCCTATCATCTAGAAGCCTCTTGCTCCCTAGAAATCCCTCCCTCTCCACATCATCATCGGAAATCCAATCATTCCGCAGCAATGACACACTCAAGCCCCTTCTTAACCTGAATGCAACAGCTCGCTGTACAACAATCAGGTCAAGAGGGGGTGCACCTAGTAAAACCTGCATCGCATCCGTTGAAACGGTGCGACATACAGGCAAACATGCAAGCATCATGCAACGTTGCACCGAGAGGAGTTTTCGGCGACCAGAGACCGTCACCGCTGATTCCCACCATATTGCGGCTCCATAAGTGGCACAAGCCACAAATAGACCACGGTATATGGTGCGAACAGCACGGCGTCCAAGGCCCCAATCGCTCCTCAAGATGCGTCGCACTTTGCCTACGACCGCCTGCAGTCGCTCCTTCAGAATCGCTAAGTGTGGAGTAAAGCACATTCTTTCACTCATGGTCAGCCCCAGGTATTTGACTTGCGTCACATACCTGATGCTGACCCCATTCACCTTGACAATCGGTGGACGAACCGGCGACAATCTGCCCTTAAGCAGCATTGTCACCGTTTTGTCCATCGATATGTCTACCCCCACACCTAAACCCCAATTATTTACAATTTCTAAAAATTGTCCTCCCGCCCGCTCTAACTCAAATCGCGATCGACCTTCAACCAGAAGGAGAAGGTCGTCCGCATACGCACAACATTTACAGAGGGGTTCGAGCTGTCCAAGCAGAGAGTCCATCATGAGGTTCCAAATATATGGACCGCAGATGGATCCCTGCGGGCAGCCACGAACCACTCCGATCTCCACACTCCCATTCATTCCGACTAGAGAGGCTTTTCTGTCCGAAAAGTAACTCCGCCAAAGAGTAATTTCCGGACAGCCAAGCTCCTCCAGCCGTTGCAACACTCGATCCCAGCTTAGGTAATCAAATGCCCCCTTGAAGTCAACAAATATGCCAAGGACATATTTGTTGACATTCTCCCTAACAGCACCCTGAACGTAGAACCACGCATCCTCTACACTGCGTCCTTTCCTGAACCCATACTGTCTATCCGACCACATACCCCGCGTTAGCTCCTGAAGCCGTTCCACCATAACTCTTTCCAGCACTTTTCCAAGTACTGGAAGGAGACTGATGCCCCGATAAGAGCGAGGATCACTCCTGATCTTATCAGGGGACTTCAGGAGAGGTACAACCCTAGCAATTTTCCACTCGCGGGGAAAATAACCCTCCCACACGCACTTATCATAAATGGCCTCCAAGTATTCAGGAATGAACTTCCACAAGCTTTTACACATCTCTCCGTTCAAACCATCAAAACCTGGGGACCGTTTAGACCTGACCAGGCCAAAGGCGTACCCCAACTCTCCATCATCTAATGGAGGGACAGGTACCTCTTGTGCTTGAGGTACCTGAACCTCCGCCCTAGGAAAGAACGCTCCTAACAAAGCCCCCGCACACTCTCTCCACGTTGATAACACAGTGTCACCAACGCGAAGAGAGGTGATATCCTCCCTCTTACGACCCCGGCAGATCCTATAGACCTGACCCCACGGGTCGTCCCTATTTTCCCCTACAAAATTCCTCCACTCCTCTTCTTTAACTTTTACCAACATATCCTTATATTCCCTAGCCGCACAACTAAGTTCATGCCTAAGCTGGGACAGCCTGTCAGAATTGGACCGCCGAGCGCGTTGAAACTTTCGCCTCAATCGCCTGACAGTCCTCCTCTTCAAGGTTAACTCATGCGTCCACCACTTAATTTTCCTAACGATAAAACTTTCACACTTTCTAAGTACCCTATCATTAACCCCCCACACTACCTCATAAAGACGAGCAACCTGCTCATCGACCCCCAAATCCTCAAACGCTATAAGCGGTATACCCAATACCGCTTCCCTGACAGATCGTCCATATTGGTTCCAGTCGATACCAGAGGTACGCCATCGCCGCAATGGACTCTCATACAGCGAGGGAGGGGATTTGGGAGTAACCATAATTTGGATCAAATTATGATCACTCAATCCCCACCCTCCCTTAACCTCCCATCTAGCTACGAACGCCCTATCTGCTGCCTGATTCATAAGCGTCACGTCAATGTCACTCACGCCCCCAGGCCCATCAAACGTGTACCATTCACTCGGCTCATTCACAATGTGGAGGTTTTTAGCCACCACCCATTCACTTAATGCCTCGCCTCGACTGTGGCTTTGATATCCAGACGAATGCCGGGATACCTTAGTAGATAGGGACAACTTTCGTTGTAGATTTACGTGAGTACCTGCCGGCGACGGCCTTACCTCACGGTGTTCAAAACACAACGGATCAATACAATGCGTTGATCAGCGCCCCAAACAAAACGAGCTTATGCAAGTATTTATTTGGATACCAGTGGCAGTGTGTCTGGGTCCACACTACCATCTTGGTATGATTCGAGGCCGACCTAAAACCTCTTCCGTTTTCGGGTACGGCACCCAGTTACTTATGTAACTTCTTTTTTCGAACTGAAAATTCAGTTCTTCCAGCATTTAGGTTTAAACCACAGCCACCACGATACTCCCCAAAGGGCCGAACCCAATGAGCAGATTGAACAGAAGTCCAAGGGCTTTCTGCTCCCCGTGGTACCGGAAAGTCTCCGGTCAGACTGCGTAGCCTAAACTACTGCCAGTTGAGCTCCCCATTACTCAAATGACTGGTGACATTTGTCGCTTGAACTTCAAATGTCTTTTTATTTGCTTTTTCATTTAAAGTGTTTCTAATATCAGTTCAAGCTGAGTATTATAGCACTATCACTCCACATACTATGCTGATATTACTGGGCAAAGAATATAATAACAGTCATAGTGCATATTGGCTTTTAGTCGCCTTTTACGACAGGCATGCCTTGCCGCGGGCATATTCTTTCCCCAAACCCGCAGGGGAAAGTAGATAGGGACAACTTTCGTTGTAGATTTACGTGAGTACCTGCCGGCGACGGCCTTACCTCACGGTGTTCAAAACACAACGGATCAATACAATGCGTTGATCAGCGCCCCAAACAAAACGAGCTTATGCAAGTATTTATTTGGATACCAGTGGCAGTGTGTCTGGGTCCACACTACCATCTTGGTATGATTCGAGGCCGACCTAAAACCTCTTCCGTTTTCGGGTACGGCACCCAGTTACTTGTGTAACTTCTTTTTCGAACTGAAAATTCAGTTCTTCCAGCATTTAGGTTTAAACCACAGCCACCACGATACTCCCCAAAGGGCCGAACCCAATGAGCAGATTGAACAGAAGTCCAAGGGCTTTCTGCTCCCCGTGGTACCGGAAAGTCTCCGGTCAGACTGCGTAGCCTAAACTACTGCCAGTTGAGCTCCCCATTACTCAAATGACTGGTGACATTTGTCGCTTGAACTTCAAATGTCTTTTTATTTGCTTTTTCATTTAAAGTGTTTCTAATGTCAGTTCAAGCTGAGTATTATAGCACTATCACTCCATATACTATGCTGATATTACTGGGCAAAGAATATAATAACAGTCATAGTGCATATTGGCTTTTAGTCGCCTTTTACGACAGGCATGCCTTGCCACGGGCATATTCTTTCCCCAAACCCGCAGGGGAAGTAGATAGGGACAGAGGGAATCTCGTTAATCCATTCATGCGCGTCACTAATTAGATGACGAGGCATTTGGCTACCTTAAGAGAGTCATAGTTACTCCCGCCGTTTACCCGCGCTTACTTGAATTTCTTCACTTTGACATTCAGAGCACTGGGCAGAAATCACATTGTGTCAACACCCGTTAGGGCCATCACAATGCTTTGTTTTAATTAGACAGTCGGATTCCCCAAGTCCGTGCCAGTTCTGAATTGATTGTTAATTGATAATCGTTATAATTTAAAAAAGTATCTATACAATAATAAATCCTTTAGAAATTTTAGCAAGAAAGTTCCACAATTGGCTACGTAACTACTATCCGGGGAACAAGAATCGAAATTCTCTATTTACCCAGAACGAGTACATAAACCATGGTATTGCTTCCCAATCAAGCCCGACTATCTCAATCTTCAGAGCCAATCCTTATCCCGAAGTTACGGATCTAATTTGCCGACTTCCCTTACCTACATTATTCTATCGACTAGAGACTCTTCACCTTGGAGACCAGCTGCGGATATTGGTACGGCCTGTTGAGAAGTTTGCGTAACCCCACCATAAATTTTCAAGGTCCGAGGAGAAAATATCGACACAACAGTAAATGTCATGCTCTTCTAGTCCATCTACCATATCTCTCTTCGAAAGACTTCCATGGTAGTACGACTATAAAACAGAAAAGAAAACTCTTCCGATACCTCTCGACGGCTTCTTTATGGTCGTTCCTGTTGCCAGGATGAGCACAAAGGCCCATTTTTAATAACAAACGGATACTCAACAGGTTACGGAATTGGAACCGTATTCCCTTTCGTTCAAAATTATTCAAGTGTTTAATTACTATGGAATAAAAATTCATTCATTTCATTTCATTAAAACTTGAAAATTTTCGGCTTTCGCCTTGAACTTAGGACCGACTAACTCGTGGTCAACCACTGTTCACACGAAACCCTTCTCCACTTCAGTCCTCCAAGGTCTCATTCGATTATTTGCTACTACCACCAAGATCTGTACCAATAGCGGCTCCATGCAGGCTTACGCCAAACACTTCTAAGCACACCATTGTACCCTCCTACTCACTAAAGTTTCAAAATTTATAATCCAACCGAAATTGTATTATAAATCATGTACTTTAGCGGTAATGTATAGGTATACAACTTAAGCGCCATCCATTTTAAGGGCTAGTTGCTTCGGCAGGTGAGTTGTTACACACTCCTTAGCGGATTACGACTTCCATGTCCACCGTCCTGCTGTTTTAAGCAACCAACGCCTTTCATGGTATCTGCATGAGTTGTTAATTTAGGCACCGTAACATTACGTTTGGTTCATCCCACAGCGCCAGTTCTGCTTACCAAAAGTGGCCCACTGGGCACATTATATCATAACCTCAACCTTCATATCAAGAAAGGTGAGGTTCTTACCCATTTAAAGTTTGAGAATAGGTTAAGGTCGTTTCGACCCTAAGGCCTCTAATCATTCGCTTTACCAGATAAGATTATTTTACATAATTTTTAAATGCACCAGCTATCCTGAGGGAAACTTCGGAGGGAACCAGCTACTAGATGGTTCGATTGGTCTTTCGCCCCTATACTCAATTCTGACAATCGATTTGCACGTCAGAACTGTTTCGGTCTTCCATCAGGGTTTCCCCTGACTTCAACCTGATCAAGTATAGTTCACCATCTTTCGGGTCACAGCATATATGCTCAAGGTACGCTCCAGTTAGAGGTATAAATAATAATAAATTATCATTATACATAACTATATGGAACGCCCCGGGATTGAATTAATAATGTAATACATTAAAAATTAATCCCATTATTAATACAGTTAAGTTAATTTCGCCATTAGGTTTAATATAACCCAATGACTTGCACATATGTTAGACTCCTTGGTCCGTGTTTCAAGACGGGTCCCGAAGGTATCCTGAATCTTTCGCATTGTTAATCATATAAATGCATACAATTAATATTAAAATCAATGATAATAATATTATTGTAAAATTCAAAAGAATTTTAGCATTATATATAATAAAATCTATCAACACTTTATCAAATCATCAGTAATTATTCTATGTTAATAAGCTAAAAGCAAATTAATTTGAATAAACTTAAAAACCAATGATCTTTTGATAAATATTTTATTATGTTAATAGATTACAATGTCCTTATATGAAAAAAATGCACACTATTACTATAATATTTAAAATTAAATACTACAGTTATAATGATGAATTTTCCATAATGGATATTCAGGTTCATCGGGCTTAACCTCTAAGCAGTTTCACGTACTATTTAACTCTCT
>NW_027212753.1:52500-57500 GCF_042242935.1 Bactrocera oleae | reverse complement strand
AATTTGAGCAGATTTGTGCAAATTTGTTATAAATGTTCTCTCCCATGTTGACGTTACCAACCCGAAAATATATGGAAAAATTCTTTTAACCTATTTAAAATTTAAAAACTCATATATACGTGGGTAATTTATATCATTTTCAAATATCGTCATGGTCATAATACAACTAATAACATCAAAAGTATTTTTACAATCGATTTTTTTTTTAAATTTTTAACTTGTATGACTTCATATTTAATACTTATATGAAAATTTATTACTTCATAGACTTTATACATTTAATACTTATATGAAAATTTATTACTTCATAGACTTTATACATTTAATACTTATATGAAAATTCATTACTTCATAGACTTTATATTTTTTATACTTATATAAAAATTTATTACTTCATAGACTTTATATTTTACTTCATAGACTTTATACATTTAATACTCATATGAAAATTTATTACTTCATAGACTTTATATATTTACTACTTATATGAAAATTTATTACTTCATAGACTTTATACAATTAATACTTATATGAAAATTTATTACTTCATAGACTTTATACAATTAATACTTATATGAAAATTTATTACTTCATAGACTTTATACAATTAATACTTATATGAAAATTTATTACTTCATAGACTTTATACATTTAATACTTATATGAAAATTCATTACTTCATAGACTTTATATTTTTTATACTTATATAAAAATTTATTACTTCATAGACTTTATATTTTACTTCATAGACTTTATACATTTAATACTTATATGAAAATTTATTACTTCATAGATTTTATATATTTACTACTTATATGAAAATTTATTACTTCATAGACTTTATACAATTAATACTTATATGAAAATTTATTACTTCATAGACTTTATACAATTAATACTTATATGAAAATTTATTACTTCATAGACTTTATACAATTAATACTTATATGAAAATTTATTACTTCATAGATTTTATACATTTAATACTTATATGAAAATTCATTACTTCATAGACTTTATATTTTTTATACTTATATAAAAATTTATTACTTCATAGACTTTATATTTTACTTCATAGACTTTATACATTTAATACTTATATGAAAATTTATTACTTCATAGACTTTATATATTTACTACTTATATGAAAATTTATTACTTCATAGACTTTATACATTTAGTACTTATATGAAAATTTATTACTTCATAGACTTTATACAATTAATACTTATATGAAAATTTATTACTTCATAGACTTTATACAATTAATACTTATATGAAAATTTATTACTTCATAGACTTTATACAATTAATACTTATATGAAAATTTATTACTTCATAGACTTTATATATTTACTACTTATATGAAAATTTATTACTTCATAGACTTTATACATTTAGTACTTATATGAAAATTTATTACTTCATAGACTTTATACAATTAATACTTATATGAAAATTTATTACTTCATAGACTTTATACAATTAATACTTATATGAAAATTTATTACTTCATAGACTTTATACAATTAATACTTATATGAAAATTTATTACTTCATAGACTTTATACATTTAATACTTATATGAAAATTTATTACTTCATAGACTTTATACAATTAATACTTATATGAAAATTTATTACTTCATAGACTTTATACAATTAATACTTATATGAAAATTTATTACTTCATAGACTTTATACAATTAATACTTATATGAAAATTTATTACTTCATAGACTTTATATATTTACTACTTATATGAAAATTTATTACTTCATAGACTTTATACATTTAGTACTTATATGAAAATTTATTACTTCATAGACTTTATGCAATTAATACTTATATGAAAATTTATTACTTCATAGACTTTATATATTTACTACTTATATGAAAATTTATTACTTCATAGACTTTATACATTTAGTACTTATATGAAAATTTATTACTTCATAGACTTTATACAATTAATACTTATATGAAAATTTATTACTTCATAGACTTTATACAATTAATACTTATATGAAAATTTATTACTTCATAGACTTTATACAATTAATACTTATATGAAAATTTATTACTTCATAGACTTTATACAATTAATACTTATATGAAAATTTATTACTTCATAGACTTTATATATTTACTACTTATATGAAAATTTATTACTTCATAGACTTTATATTTTACTTCATAGACTTTATACATTTAATACTCATATGAAAATTTATTACTTCATAGACTTTATACAATTAATACTTATATGAAAATTCATTACTTCATAGACTTTATATTTTTTATACTTATATAAAAATTTATTACTTCATAGACTTTATATTTTACTTCATAGACTTTATACATTTAATACTTATATGAAAATTTATTACTTCATAGACTTTATACAATTAATACTTATATGAAAATTTATTACTTCATAGACTTTATATTTTTTATACTTATATAAAAATTTATTACTTCATAGACTTTATATTTTACTTCATAGACTTTATACATTTAATACTTATATGAAAATTTATTACTTCATAGACTTTATATATTTACTACTTATATGAAAATTTATTACTTCATAGATTTTATACATTTAGTACTTATATGAAAATTTATTACTTCATAGACTTTATACAATTAATATTTATATGAAAATTTATTACTTCATAGACTTTATACAATTAATACTTATATGAAAATTTATTACTTCATAGACTTTATACAATTAATACTTATATGAAAATTTATTACTTCATAGACTTTATACAATTAATACTTATATGAAAATTTATTACTTCATAGACTTTATATATTTACTACTTATATGAAAATTTATTACTTCATAGACTTTATACATTTAGTACTTATATGAAAATTTATTACTTCATAGACTTTATGCAATTAATACTTATATGAAAATTTATTACTTCATAGACTTTATATATTTACTACTTATATGAAAATTTATTACTTCATAGACTTTATACATTTAGTACTTATATGAAAATTTATTACTTCATAGACTTTATACAATTAATACTTATATGAAAATTTATTACTTCATAGACTTTATACAATTAATACTTATATGAAAATTTATTACTTCATAGACTTTATACAATTAATACTTATATGAAAATTTATTACTTCATAGACTTTATACAATTAATACTTATATGAAAATTTATTACTTCATAGACTTTATATATTTACTACTTATATGAAAATTTATTACTTCATAGACTTTATATTTTACTTCATAGACTTTATACATTTAATACTCATATGAAAATTTATTACTTCATAGACTTTATACAATTAATACTTATATGAAAATTCATTACTTCATAGACTTTATATTTTTTATACTTATATAAAAATTTATTACTTCATAGACTTTATATTTTACTTCATAGACTTTATACATTTAATACTTATATGAAAATTTATTACTTCATAGACTTTATACAATTAATACTTATATGAAAATTTATTACTTCATAGACTTTATACAATTAATACTTATATGAAAATTTATTACTTCATAGACTTTATATATTTACTACTTATATGAAAATTTATTACTTCATAGACTTTATACATTTAGTACTTATATGAAAATTTATTACTTCATAGACTTTATGCAATTAATACTTATATGAAAATTTATTACTTCATAGACTTTATATATTTACTACTTATATGAAAATTTATTACTTCATAGACTTTATACATTTAGTACTTATATGAAAATTTATTACTTCATAGACTTTATACAATTAATACTTATATGAAAATTTATTACTTCATAGACTTTATACAATTAATACTTATATGAAAATTTATTACTCATAGACTTTATACAATTAATACTTATATGAAAATTTATTACTTCATAGACTTTATATATTTACTACTTATATGAAAATTTATTACTTCATAGACTTTATACATTTAATACTTATATGAAAATTCACTACTTCATAGACTTTATGCAATTAATACTTATATGAAAATTTATTACTTCATAGACTTTATATATTTACTACTTATATGAAAATTTATTACTTCATAGACTTTATACATTTAGTACTTATATGAAAATTTATTACTTCATAGACTTTATACAATTAATACTTATATGAAAATTTATTACTTCATAGACTTTATACAATTAATACTTATATGAAAATTTATTACTTCATAGACTTTATACAATTAATACTTATATGAAAATTTATTACTTCATAGACTTTATATATTTACTACTTATATGAAAATTTATTACTTCATAGACTTTATACATTTAGTACTTATATGAAAATTTATTACTTCATAGACTTTATGCAATTAATACTTATATGAAAATTTATTACTTCATAGACTTTATATATTTACTACTTATATGAAAATTTATTACTTCATAGACTTTATACATTTAATACTTATATGAAAATTCACTACTTCTTCATTTAATATTGCAAGCAAAGTATTTTGGTTAACATTTTTATTTTCATGTTATTAAAACACTTGATATACTATTATACCATATTGTATAATATGATTTTAATTCAATTACTTTATTACTTTGGTATATTAAATGATAGTCGTTTGATAACAATCCCAACATTTACCTTATTTTCAATAAATATTGAAAACAAAGTTTTATGCGTTCAAATTTTTATTTTCATGTTATGATTCTCTCAAACACTCATTAATATACCATATTGTATAATATGCTTTTATTTCAATTACTTTATTACTTTTGGTATATTAAATGATAGTCGTTTGATAACAATTCCAACACTTACCTTATTTTCAATAAATATTGAAAACAAAGTTTTATACGTTCAAATTTTTATTTTCATGTTATGATTCTCTCAAACACTCATTAATATACCATATTGTATAATATGCTTTAATTTCAATTACTTTATTACTTTTGGTATATTAAATGATAGTCGTTTGATAACAATCCCAACACTTACC
>NW_027212753.1:27500-50000 GCF_042242935.1 Bactrocera oleae | reverse complement strand
CTTAGTCTCCTTACACTGCCAGACTAGAGTCAAGCTCAACAGGGTCTTCTTCCCCCGCTAATTATTCCAAGCCCGTTCCCTTGGCTGTGGTTTCGCTAGATAGTAGATAGGGACAACGTCCGGTGTGTTTAACGTGAGTACCTGCCGTCGACGGCCTTATCTCACGGCGCTCAAAAGCACAGCGTATCAATACAATGCGTTGATCAGCGCCCCAAAAATGCTAGGCATTTTTCAGTACCGATTGGTAGTGTGGAATGGACACACTACACACCTTGGTAAGGTTCGAGGCCTATCTAAAACCTCTGCCGTACTTTGGGTCCGGCACCCGGTTGCAATGCAACTCCACATTGAACTGACAAAACGTCAGTTCTTCCCGCATTTGGGTATAAACCACAACCACCACGATACTCCCCGAAGGGCCAGTCCGCACGAGCAGGTTGGAGCGAACTCCAAGGGCCCCTGCTCCCCGTGGTACCAGAATTAAGTCTCCGGTCAGACCTCGTAGCCGAAGCTACTACCAGTTGAGCCTCCATACAGCTCTGGACTGGTAACCAAGGGTTGAACCCCATACGCACATTACACTCACACACCTTTCACACAAGAAGCTAACCCTAACTCACAGTTAAACGCCTCCGCCGCCTAAACAATTCACGCGCAAACGACCCTAACTGTTCGGCATTCCGACTAGTGGAGATCACACCGCTAACATCTAACCGTCCATCAGTCCAGCTAATCCCCATACCCCCTAGATCCCTAAGGTCCGAGTACATCGGGCACTCCGCGATCAAGTGAACCCAGTCTTCACGACGCGCCCCACACAAACACCCCGACCTATCAGAAAGGTGCCTCTGATGCAAAAATGCATTCAGAGGCCCATGCCCCGTTAACAAAAAACCCAGACTCAGACAAAATCTGAAGTCTGGGTTACCCTCAACGAACCTAACATCCCGGATGTACTCATAAGTCACCCGACCGTTAGGACTATTGTCCCAACGGTCTTGCCACCTACTCCTAACCCTATCATCTAGAAGCCTCTTGCTCCCTAGAAATCCCTCCCTCTCCACATCATCATCGGAAATCCAATCATTCCGCAGCAATGACACACTCAAGCCCCTTCTTAACCTGAATGCAACAGCTCGCTGTACAACAATCAGGTCAAGAGGGGGTGCACCTAGTAAAACCTGCATCGCATCCGTTGAAACGGTGCGACATACAGGCAAACATGCAAGCATCATGCAACGTTGCACCGAGAGGAGTTTTCGGCGACCAGAGACCGTCATCGCTGATTCCCACCATATTGCGGCTCCATAAGTGGCACAAGCCACAAATAGACCACGGTATATGGTGCGAACAGCACGGCGTCCAAGGCCCCAATCGCTCCTCAAGATGCGTCGCACTTTGCCTACGACCGCCTGCAGTCGCTCCTTCAGAATCGCTAAGTGTGGAGTAAAGCACATTCTTTCACTCATGGTCAGCCCCAGGTATTTGACTTGCGTCACATACCTGATGCTGACCCCATTCACCTTGACAATCGGTGGACGAACCGGCGACAATCTGCCCTTAAGCAGCATTGTCACCGTTTTGTCCATCGATATGTCTACCCCCACACCTAAACCCCAACTATTTACAATTTCTAAAAATTGTCCTCCCGCCCGCTCTAACTCAAATCGCGATCGACCTTCAACCAGAAGGAGAAGGTCGTCCGCATACGCACAACATTTACAGAGGGGTTCGAGCTGTCCAAGCAGAGAGTCCATCATGAGGTTCCAAATATATGGACCGCAGATGGATCCCTGCGGGCAGCCACGAACCACTCCGATCTCCACACTCCCATTCATTCCGACTAGAGAGGCTTTTCTGTCCGAAAAGTAACTCCGCCAAAGAGTAATTTCCGGACAGCCAAGCTCCTCCAGCCGTTGCAACACTCGATCCCAGCTTAGGTAATCAAATGCCCCCTTGAAGTCAACAAATATGCCAAGGACATATTTGTTGACATTCTCCCTAACAGCACCCTGAACGTAGAACCACGCATCCTCTACACTGCGTCCTTTCCTGAACCCATACTGTCTATCCGACCACATACCCCGCGTTAGCTCCTGAAGCCGTTCCACCATAACTCTTTCCAGCACTTTTCCAAGTACTGGAAGGAGACTGATGCCCCGATAAGAGCGAGGATCACTCCTGATCTTATCAGGGGACTTCAGGAGAGGTACAACCCTAGCAATTTTCCACTCGCGTGGAAAATAACCCTCCCACACGCACTTATCATAAATGGCCTCCAAGTATTCAGGAATGAACTTCCACAAGCTTTTACACATCTCTCCGTTCAAACCATCAAAACCTGGGGACCGTTTAGACCTGACCAGGCCAAAGGCGTACCCCAACTCTCCATCATCTAATGGAGGGACAGGTACCTCTTGTGCTTGAGGTACCTGAACCTCCGCCCTAGGAAAGAACGCTCCTAACAAAGCCCCCGCACACTCTCTCCACGTTGATAACACAGTGTCACCAACGCGAAGAGAGGTGATATCCTCCCTCTTACGACCCCGGCAGATCCTATAGACCTGACCCCACGGGTCGTCCCTATTTTCCCTTACAAAATTCCTCCACTCCTGCTCTTTAATTTTAATCAACATCTCCTTGTATTCCCTAACCGCACAACTAAATTCATGCCTAAGCTGGGACAACCTGTCAGAATTGGACCGCCGAGCGCGTTGAAACTTTCGCCTCAATCGCCTGACAGTCCTCCTCTTCAAGGTTAGCTCATGCGTCCACCACCTAATTTTCCTAACCATTAAACTTTCACACTTTCTAAGTACCCTATCATTTACCCCCCACACTACCTCATAAAGACGAGCAATCTGCTCATCAACCCCCAAATCCTCAAACGCTCTAAGCGGTATACCCAATACCGCTTCCCTGACAGATCGTCCATATTGGTTCCAGTCGATACCAGAGGTACGCCATCGCCGCAATGGACTCTCATACAGCGAGGGAGGGGATTTAGGAGTAACCATAATTTGGATCAAATTATGATCACTCAATCCCCACCCTCCCTTAACCTCCCATCTAGCTACGAACGCCCTATCTGCTGCCTGATTCATAAGCGTCACGTCAATGTCACTCACGCCCCCAGGCCCATCAAACGTGTACCATTCACTCGGCTCATTCACAATGTGGAGGTTTTTAGCCACCACCCATTCACTTAATGCCTCGCCTCGACTGTGGCTTTGATATCCAGACGAATGCCGGGATACCTTACTAAACCACATCGAAGACGAGGCATTCGCATCCAGCCCTAGGATAAATGGGCTACTACTCGCAAGTAGTAGTAGCTTATCCATGTAGCCCAGGTAGGGCTCTAGGGGCTCGCTAAATTTGCAGTACAAACTAGCTACAATCAGCCTACCGAACTCCCCCTCTATCGCGACACATACACCCAGTTGTGAGGAATCCACAACTACGCAATCGTAGTTGGGATCACTCACAACAATTGCAGCATTAGCCCCAAGGTCCGTGAAGACCTTGAAACTACCAGGAAGACCCCGAACCACACCATTGGTGGCGTAGGGCTCCTGGAGTAAGGCAATGCCGCACCTCCCCTCAGCCATACACCCCCCCAATTCACACATTACGGCATACGCCCCCTGGCAGTTTAACTGTATAATCCCCCCCATCAGTGTCTGGCGAGGGCGCGCTCAACAATGCCACAGTATATCGGGCAGACAGCGGACATCATAAGATGCCCAGCTGGTCTACCCTTGAATGCGCAGTTGCGGCAATGGAGTGCATTGACGCAACTGGCAGCTCTGTGGCCTTCTTGACCGCACCTCCGGCAGACATCTGATTTGGCCCTACACACAGCCACTCTATGGTCGAAACTCATACACCGGAAGCAGCCAGCAACGGGGCTATCCGGTCGCACCCGGAAGGAGAACCACTTGATGTAGCACCTACCTGCCTCCAAGAGGGCGGACATCATTTTGTCCGTACCCTCAAGGACGACATTGGTGCTACCATCAGGGGCCACCTTCCAGGGACGACTGACCATCCTCACGTCTGACCTCAGGGACGCCGGGCTGAAATCCTGAAGGTTCAGCCGGAGTAACTCTTTCATGAACTCGTCATGGGAGATCTCCGTGTGAACCCCCTGGACCACAACCCGGGGACCCAACTTCCGGTTGACAGTCACGTCCAACCCCACCTCCCCGAATTTCGCGTTAGTCGCCACTTTCTCCCTCTCTAAAACAGAGGGAGTGCGGATAACCGCCCCACCACCCTTAATAGGCCTAACTTCGTGAATCCTTACCCCCAGGGAAGGACCCACCTCCTTAACTACTTTCTGTATGACTTCCTTAGAGGAAGTTGCGGGCCCCTTACTCCTGACCACAACAGACCAGGTCTCAACAGCCTTCGGCGCCACCGGTGCAATCGCCTCCAGTACAGGTGCTGGGGGCGGAGGCATCGGTGCCGATGGAGCCGGCATTGACCTGCTCGGTGGCGAGGAGTGTCCCCCACAGCCTCCTCTAAGGGCGTCAACTTGACCACGAAGATGGGCATTCTCGGTTACTACCGTCATCAGAAGTGCCTCGTACTTCGAGGCAAGCTCCATCAGCCCCTTCGCGGTCCCTATGGCGAAATTTTCGGCCCCAAAAACCACTTCGCTAAGCTCAGCCGAAATTTTCTTTATAGCCGCGACATGGCTAACCGCACCACCCCCGACAAAAATCGCGCTCCCTTTAGCAGCGTCACCTCTGCCCACACTACCCTTACTCGCGCTCGCCTTCTTTGCGCCCGTTTTTGTCGCGCCCTCGTCACCACGCACGAGACCAACTTCTGCAGTGCCCGATTTCTGCGCGCCCACATAAGCGCTCGTAACACGCACTTCGCCCTCGCCCGACTTTGCGGGGTGAACAGCCGCTTTTTCAGCGGTGTCACCTTTACCGCATCCGCTACAACTACCGCTCCCGCCCTCTTCACCCCCAGTTTCACCCGCAGACCCCAAACGCGCCTTCTGCCGAGGCGGGGACCTTACCGGTGGCCCCACCATCTCGTCTCCCGAAGTGTCGACCGTAATGGTTGATGGCCCCGACTCTTCGCTCCCAGCGAGGGACTTAACCCTCCTCCTCCGTGGTGGAGGCATCTCTACCTTCGGACTTCGCCTTTCGGTAGGCTGATCCGCCAAGCGTACCACTGACGCAGATGGGACTCGTTCAAACAAGACCCCGAAACAGCCGCTCGCCACGTACGTGCGACTGAACGCGCTGAAAAAAGTGTCGCAAGCGCAGACCCGCTCTGTAGCAGCGACGACCCAAGCGGACGATTAAAGCGTTCTCGCAAGGGTACAGCCCACAACTCCAACCAAATGGTCTGGACAAAGGTCACTCAAATGACCGCCGGACGGAACAAGTCCCCGTAACGGTTGCGAGTCGACCGATGTGGCGCTGAACCGAATCGATCCGTGGGCTAAACGCACACTACTACGACCGTTTGTCTGCACAGGATTCACTGTCTCCAACACTGGGACAGCCGCCGGTACCTATTGAGCAATCCTGCTCAGGACTTGCTGACACTGACCAACTGAACGCCAGATGCCCAACACAGCACTCCAAACAAGCAGTCCAGCCGGCAAACAATGCCAACAACACAGCACTAAACTGGAACTGTACGGAGAGTCCCACAACAACAACAACCACGTTGCGGTAGTACCTAAAGGTACAGTACACAATATTAAAAATATGTACTTACCGCTACTTAATATGCCCACGCCAAAAATTTCCCAAAAACGCGCAATTCGTGCCCTAGCACGAAAAACCACACACGCGGTCCCGTAACCGAGCAAAAAACAATTTCCAGCGAATACCCGCACAAAACGAAATTCCACGGAAATCGCAACAACAATTTTCACACCCGCCAAGCAACGGTGCCAACTCACTCGCGTAAACAAATACCGCACAAAAGAGAATCGAAAAAATCACTAATTAATCGCAACGATGCGCACGCACGTCTATTCGCGTCGGAATCCAAACAACGAGTGAGTAGATAGGGACAACGTCCGGTGTGTTTAACGTGAGTACCTGCCGTCGACGGCCTTATCTCACGGCGCTCAAAAGCACAGCGTATCAATACAATGCGTTGATCAGCGCCCCAAAAATGCTAGGCATTTTTCAGTACCGATTGGTAGTGTGGAATGGACACACTACACACCTTGGTAAGGTTCGAGGCCTATCTAAAACCTCTGCCGTACTTTGGGTCCGGCACCCGGTTGCAATGCAACTCCACATTGAACTGACAAAAACGTCAGTTCTTCCCGCATTTGGGTATAAACCACAACCACCACGATACTCCCCGAAGGGCCAGTCCGCACGAGCAGGTTGGAGCGAACTCCAAGGGCCCCTGCTCCCCGTGGTACCAGAATTAAGTCTCCGGTCAGACCTCGTAGCCGAAGCTACTACCAGTTGAGCCTCCATACAGCTCTGGACTGGTAACCAAGGGTTGAACCCCATACGCACATTACACTCACACACCTTTCACACAAGAAGCTAACCCTAACTCACAGTTAAACGCCTCCGCCGCCTAAACAATTCACGCGCAAACGACCCTAACTGTTCGGCATTCCGACTAGTGGAGATCACACCGCTAACATCTAACCGTCCATCAGTCCAGCTAATCCCCATACCCCCTAGATCCCTAATGTCCGAGTACATCGGGCACTCCGCGATCAAGTGAACCCAGTCTTCACGACGCGCCCCACACAAACACCCCGACCTATCAGAAAGGTGCCTCTGATGCAAAAATGCATTCAGAGGCCCATGCCCCGTTAACAAAAAACCCAGACTCAGACAAAATCTGAAGTCTGGGTTACCCTCAACGAATCTAACATCCCGGATGTACTCATAAGTCACCCGACCGTTAGGACTATTGTCCCAACGGTCTTGCCACCTACTCCTAACCCTATCATCTAGAAGCCTCTTGCTCCCTAGAAATCCCTCCCTCTCCACATCATCATCGGAAATCCAATCATTCCGCAGCAATGACACACTCAAGCCCCTTCTTAACCTGAATGCAACAGCTCGCTGTACAATAATCAGGTCAAGAGGGGGTGCACCTAGTAAAACCTGCATCGCATCCGTTGAAACGGTGCGACATACAGGCAAACATGCAAGCATCATGCAACGTTGCACCGAGAGGAGTTTTCGGCGACCAGAGACCGTCATCGCTGATTCCCACCATATTGCGGCTCCATAAGTGGCACAAGCCACAAATAGACCACGGTATATGGTGCGAACAGCACGGCGTCCAAGGCCCCAATCGCTCCTCAAGATGCGTCGCACTTTGCCTACGACCGCCTGCAGTCGCTCCTTCAGAATCGCTAAGTGTGGAGTAAAGCACATTCTTTCACTCATGGTCAGCCCCAGGTATTTGACTTGCGTCACATACCTGATGCTGACCCCATTCACCTTGACAATCGGTGGACGAACCGGCGACAATCTGCCCTTAAGCAGCATTGTCACCGTTTTGTCCATCGATATGTCTACCCCCACACCTAAACCCCAACTATTTACAATTTCTAAAAATTGTCCTCCCGCCCGCTCTAACTCAAATCGCGATCGACCTTCAACCAGAAGGAGAAGGTCGTCCGCATACGCACAACATTTACAGAGGGGTTCGAGCTGTCCAAGCAGAGAGTCCATCATGAGGTTCCAAATATATGGACCGCAGATGGATCCCTGCGGGCAGCCACGAACCACTCCGATCTCCACACTCCCATTCATTCCGACTAGAGAGGCTTTTCTGTCCGAAAAGTAACTCCGCCAAAGAGTAATTTCCGGACAGCCAAGCTCCTCCAGCCGTTGCAACACTCGATCCCAGCTTAGGTAATCAAATGCCCCCTTGAAGTCAACAAATATGCCAAGGACATATTTGTTGACATTCTCCCTAACAGCACCCTGAACGTAGAACCACGCATCCTCTACACTGCGTCCTTTCCTGAACCCATACTGTCTATCCGACCACATACCCCGCGTTAGCTCCTGAAGCCGTTCCACCATAACTCTTTCCAGCACTTTTCCAAGTACTGGAAGGAGACTGATGCCCCGATAAGAGCGAGGATCACTCCTGATCTTATCAGGGGACTTCAGGAGAGGTACAACCCTAGCAATTTTCCACTCGCGTGGAAAATAACCCTCCCACACGCACTTATCATAAATGGCCTCCAAGTATTCAGGAATGAACTTCCACAAGCTTTTACACATCTCTCCGTTCAAACCATCAAAACCTGGGGACCGTTTAGACCTGACCAGGCCAAAGGCGTACCCCAACTCTCCATCATCTAATGGAGGGACAGGTACCTCTTGTGCTTGAGGTACCTGAACCTCCGCCCTAGGAAAGAACGCTCCTAACAAAGCCCCCGCACACTCTCTCCACGTTGATAACACAGTGTCACCAACGCGAAGAGAGGTGATATCCTCCCTCTTACGACCCCGGCAGATCCTATAGACCTGACCCCACGGGTCGTCCCTATTCTCACTCACGAAACTCCTCCACTCCTCTTCTTTAACTTTTACTAACATATCCTTATATTCCCTAGCCGCACAACTAAGTTCATGCCTAAGCTGGGACAGCCTGTCAGAATTGGACCGCCGAGCGCGTTGAAACTTTCGCCTCAATCGCCTGACAGTCCTCCTCTTCAAGGTTAGCTCATGCGTCCACCACCTAATTTTCCTAACCATTAAACTTTCACACTTTCTAAATACCCTATCATTTACCCCCCACACTACCTCATAAAGACGAGCAATCTGCTCATCAACCCCCAAATCCTCAAACGCTCTAAGCGGTATACCCAATACCGCTTCCCTGACAGATCGTCCATATTGGTTCCAGTCGATACCAGAGGTACGCCATCGCCGCAATGGACTCTCATACAGCGAGGGAGGGGATTTGGGAGTAACCATAATTTGGATCAAATTATGATCACTCAATCCCCACCCTCCCTTAACCTCCCATCTAGCTACGAACGCCCTATCTGCTGCCTGATTCATAAGCGTCACGTCAATGTCACTCACGCCCCCAGGCCCATCAAACGTGTACCATTCACTCGGCTCATTCACAATGTGGAGGTTTTTAGCCACCACCCATTCACTTAATGCCTCGCCTCGACTGTGGCTTTGATATCCAGACGAATGCCGGGATACCTTACTAAACCACATCGAAGACGAGGCATTCGCATCCAGCCCTAGGATAAATGGGCTACTACTCGCAAGTAGTAGTAGCTTATCCATGTAGCCCAGGTAGGGCTCTAGGGGCTCGCTAAATTTGCAGTACAAACTAGCTACAATCAGCCTACCGAACTCCCCCTCTATCGCGACACATACACCCAGTTGTGAGGAATCCACAACTACACAATCGTAGTTAGGATCACTCACAACAATTGCAGCATTAGCCCCAAGGTCCGTGAAGACCTTGAAACTACCAGGAAGACCCCGAACGACACCATTGGTGGCGTAGGGCTCCTGAAGTAAGGCAATGCCGCACCTCCCCTCAGCCATACACCCCCCCAATTCACACATTACGGCATACGCCCCCTGGCAGTTTAACTGTATAATCCCCCCCATCAGTGTCTGGCGAGGGCGCGCTCAACAATGCCACAGTATATCGGGCAGACAGCGGACATCATAAGATGCCCAGCTGGTCTACCCTTGAATGCGCAGTTGCGGCAATGGAGTGCATTGACGCAACTGGCAGCTCTGTGGCCTTCTTGACCGCACCTCCGGCAGACATCTGATTTGGCCCTACACACAGCCACTCTATGGTCGAAACTCATACACCGGAAGCAGCCAGCAACGGGGCTATCCGGTCGCACCCGGAAGGAGAACCACTTGATGTAGCACCTACCTGCCTCCAAGAGGGCGGACATCATTTTGTCCGTACCCTCAAGGACGACATTGGTGCTACCATCAGGGGCCACCTTCCAGGGACGACTGACCATCCTCACGTCTGACCTCAGGGACGCCGGGCTGAAATCCTGAAGGTTCAGCCGGAGTAACTCTTCCATGAACTCGTCATGGGAGATCTCCGTGTGAACCCCCTGGACCACAACCCGGGGACCCAACTTCCGGTTGACAGTCACGTCCAACCCCACCTCCCCGAATTTCGCGTTAGTCGCCACTTTCTCCCTCTCTAAAACAGAGGGAGTGCGGATAACCGCCCCACCACCCTTAATAGGCCTAACTTCGTGAATCCTTACCCCCAGGGAAGGACCCACCTCCTTAACTACTTTCTGTATGACTTCCTTAGAGGAAGTTGCGGGCCCCTTACTCCTGACCACAACAGACCAGGTCTCAACAGCCTTCGGCGCCACCGGTGCAATCGCCTCCAGTACAGGTGCTGGGGGCGGAGGCATCGGTGCCGATGGAGCCGGCATTGACCTGCTCGGTGGCGAGGAGTGTCCCCCACAGCCTCCTCTAAGGGCGTCAACTTGACCACGAAGATGGGCATTCTCGGTTACTACCGTCATCAGAAGTGCCTCGTACTTCGAGGCAAGCTCCATCAGCCCCTTCGCGGTCCCTATGGCGAAATTTTCGGCCCCAAAAACCACTTCGCTAAGCTCAGCCGAAATTTTCTTTATAGCCGCGACATGGCTAACCGCACCACCCCCGACAAAAATCGCGCTCCCTTTAGCAGCGTCACCTCTGCCCACACTACCCTTACTCGCGCTCGCCTTCTTTGCGCCCGTTTTTGTCGCGCCCTCGTCACCACGCACGAGACCAACTTCTGCAGTGCCCGATTTCTGCGCGCCCACATAAGCGCTCGTAACACGCACTTCGCCCTCGCCCGACTTTGCGGGGTGAACAGCCGCTTTTTCAGCGGTGTCACCTTTACCGCATCCGCTACAACTACCGCTCCCGCCCTCTTCACCCCCAGTTTCACCCGCAGACCCCAAACGCGCCTTCTGCCGAGGCGGGGACCTTACCGGTGGCCCCACCATCTCGTCTCCCGAAGTGTCGACCGTAATGGTTGATGGCCCCGACTCTTCGCTCCCAGCGAGGGACTTAACCCTCCTCCTCCGTGGTGGAGGCATCTCTACCTTCGGACTTCGCCTTTCGGTAGGCTGATCCGCCAAGCGTACCACTGACGCAGATGGGACTCGTTCAAACAAGACCCCGAAACAGCCGCTCGCCACGTACGTGCGACTGAACGCGCTGAAAAAAGTGTCGCAAGCGCAGACCCGCTCTGTAGCAGCGACGACCCAAGCGGACGATTAAAGCGTTCTCGCAAGGGTACAGCCCACAACTCCAACCAAATGGTCTGGACAAAGGTCACTCAAATGACCGCCGGACGGAACAAGTCCCCGTAACGGTTGCGAGTCGACCGATGTGGCGCTGAACCGAATCGATCCGTGGGCTAAACGCACACTACTACGACCGTTTGTCTGCACAGGATTCACTGTCTCCAACACTGGGACAGCCGCCGGTACCTATTGAGCAATCCTGCTCAGGACTTGCTGACACTGACCAACTGAACGCCAGATGCCCAACACAGCACTCCAAACAAGCAGTCCAGCCGGCAAACAATGCCAACAACACAGCACTAAACTGGAACTGTACGGAGAGTCCCACAACAACAACAACCACGTTGCGGTAGTACCTAAAGGTACAGTACACAATATTAAAAATATGTACTTACCGCTACTTAATATGCCCACGCCAAAAATTTCCCAAAAACGCGCAATTCGTGCCCTAGCACGAAAAACCACACACGCGGTCCCGTAACCGAGCAAAAAACAATTTCCAGCGAATACCCGCACAAAACGAAATTCCACGGAAATCGCAACAACAATTTTCACACCCGCCAAGCAACGGTGCCAACTCACTCGCGTAAACAAATACCGCACAAAAGAGAATCGAAAAAATCACTAATTAATCGCAACGATGCGCACGCACGTCTATTCGCGTCGGAATCCAAACAACGAATGAGTAGATAGGGACAGAGGGAATCTCGTTAATCCATTCATGCGCGTCACTAATTAGATGACGAGGCATTTGGCTACCTTAAGAGAGTCATAGTTACTCCCGCCGTTTACCCGCGCTTACTTGAATTTCTTCACTTTGACATTCAGAGCACTGGGCAGAAATCACATTGTGTCAACACCCGTTAGGGCCATCACAATGCTTTGTTTTAATTAGACAGTCGGATTCCCCAAGTCCGTGCCAGTTCTGAATTGATTGTTAATTGATAATCGTTATAATTTAAAAAGTATCTATACAATAATAAATCCTTTAGAAATTTTAGCAAGAAAGTTCCACAATTGGCTACGTAACTACTATCCGGGGAACAAGAATCGAAATTCTCTATTTACCCAGAACGAGTACATAAACCATGGTATTGCTTCCCAATCAAGCCCGACTATCTCAATCTTCAGAGCCAATCCTTATCCCGAAGTTACGGATCTAATTTGCCGACTTCCCTTACCTACATTATTCTATCGACTAGAGACTCTTCACCTTGGAGACCAGCTGCGGATATTGGTACGGCCTGTTGAGAAGTTTGCGTAACCCCACCATAAATTTTCAAGGTCCGAGGAGAAAATATCGACACAACAGTAAATGTCATGCTCTTCTAGTCCATCTACCATATCTCTCTTCGAAAGACTTCCATGGTAGTACGACTATAAAACAGAAAAGAAAACTCTTCCGATACCTCTCGACGGCTTCTTTATGGTCGTTCCTGTTGCCAGGATGAGCACAAGGCCCATTTTTAATAACAAACGGATACTCAACAGGTTACGGAATTGGAACCGTATTCCCTTTCGTTCAAAATTATTCAAGTGTTTAATTACTATGGAATAAAAATTCATTCATTTCATTTCATTAAAACTTGAAAATTTTCGGCTTTCGCCTTGAACTTAGGACCGACTAACTCGTGATCAACCACTGTTCACACGAAACCCTTCTCCACTTCAGTCCTCCAAGGTCTCATTCGATTATTTGCTACTACCACCAAGATCTGTACCAATAGCGGCTCCATGCAGGCTTACGCCAAACACTTCTAAGCACACCATTGTACCCTCCTACTCACTAAAGTTTCAAAATTTATAATCCAACCGAAATTGTATTATAAATCATGTACTTTAGCGGTAATGTATAGGTATACAACTTAAGCGCCATCCATTTTAAGGGCTAGTTGCTTCGGCAGGTGAGTTGTTACACACTCCTTAGCGGATTACGACTTCCATGTCCACCGTCCTGCTGTTTTAAGCAACCAACGCCTTTCATGGTATCTGCATGAGTTGTTAATTTAGGCACCGTAACATTACGTTTGGTTCATCCCACAGCGCCAGTTCTGCTTACCAAAAGTGGCCCACTGGGCACATTATATCATAACCTCAACCTTCATATCAAGAAAGGTGAGGTTCTTACCCATTTAAAGTTTGAGAATAGGTTAAGGTCGTTTCGACCCTAAGGCCTCTAATCATTCGCTTTACCAGATAAGATTTTTACATAATTTTTAAATGCACCAGCTATCCTGAGGGAAACTTCGGAGGGAACCAGCTACTAGATGGTTCGATTGGTCTTTCGCCCCTATACTCAATTCTGACAATCGATTTGCACGTCAGAACTGTTTCGGTCTTCCATCAGGGTTTCCCCTGACTTCAACCTGATCAAGTATAGTTCACCATCTTTCGGGTCACAGCATATATGCTCAAGGTACGCTCCAGTTAGAGGTATAAATAATAATAAATTATCATTATACATAACTATATGGAACGCCCCGGGATTGAATTAATAATGTAATACATTAAAAATTAATCCCATTATTAATACAGTTAAGTTAATTTCGCCATTAGGTTTAATATAACCCAATGACTTGCACATATGTTAGACTCCTTGGTCCGTGTTTCAAGACGGGTCCCGAAGGTATCCTGAATCTTTCGCATTGTTAATCATATAAATGCATACAATTAATATTAAAATCAATGATAATAATATTATTGTAAAATTCAAAAGAATTTTAGCATTATATATAATAAAATCTATCAACACTTTATCAAATCATCAGTAATTATTCTATGTTAATAAGCTAAAAGCAAATTAATTTGAATAAACTTAAAAACCAATGATCTTTTGATAAATATTTTATTATGTTAATAGATTACAATGTCCTTATATGAAAAAAATGCACACTATTACTATAATATTTAAAATTAAATACTACAGTTATAATGATGAATTTTTCATAATGGATATTCAGGTTCATCGGGCTTAACCTCTAAGCAGTTTCACGTACTATTTAACTCTCTATTCAGAGTTCTTTTCAACTTTCCCTCACTGGTACTTGTTTACTATCGGTCTCATGGTTATATTTAGTTTTAGATGGAGTTTACCACCCACTTAGTGCTGCACTATCAAGCAACACGACTCTTTGGAAATATCTTTCTAGTAATCATTAACGTTATACGGGCCTGGCACCCTCTATGGGTAAATGGCCTCATTTAAGAAGGACTTAAATCGTTAATTTCTCATACTAGATATTAAGATATTCCATACACTGCATCTCACATTTGCCATATAGACAAAGTGACTTAGTGCTGAACTATTTTCTTTTCGCTCGCCGCTACTAAGAAAATCCTTGTTAGTTTCTTTTCCTCCCCTCATTAATATGCTTAAATTCAGGGGGTAGTCCCATATGAGTTGAGGTTGTATAAAATATATTTTAGATTGATTTGTTTATTTTTATTTAATTTTTTTGCTATTTGCTATTTTAAAGAAATATATTTTTATATCTTGATTACTCAATATTATTCAATCTTTTCATCCCTTTTTAAAATTCATAATATAATAATTAATAAAATTAACAACATTATTCCTCCACATATCATATATTTTTTTTTATTATAAATTTTTCTCAATACAATAGAGTGAATTAATTCTAGAATAAAAATTTATTTTATGCTAGACATTCCTCTTATGTATTATTTAATATAATTTAAATAATGTTGAAAATTTTTTCTTTTATGGGAATACTAAGATTCTCATTTATCATAAATTTTCGTTCAAATATGAGGTATTCAAGAATATATTTTCTATATTTCTTTTTATGCTATTAATATTATGGATTGAAAAATACAATCCAATAATATGCCATATGCTTAAATTCTATTAATTGACTAAAAGAATAAGCAACTAATTTAGCATAGTCTTACAACCCTCAACCATATGTAGTCCAAGCAGCACTTTAAAATTAATTAAAGTACATAACAGCATGGACCGCAATATGCGTTCAAAATGTCGATGTTCATGTGTCCTGCAGTTCACACGATGACGCACAGTTTGCTGCGTTCTTCATCGACCCATGAGCCGAGTGATCCACCGCTTAGAGTGATAATTTTTTTGTATTTTTTTAATTCAAAGTCAAAGAATTTTAATTTATTGAAAGTATTAATAATTAATCAATAATAAATTTTTAATACATAAGTTTAAAACATCTTTCAATAAATTGTAATTTTAAACCCAAACATTTGCAGCTGCGCATGTCTTAGGTCAACAAAAACAGTAATACCTTTTATATATTATTTTCTTCTCTATTTGTGCGTTTTCTTTTTTTAAATTTTTCAACATGTTTTTAATCACAAATAGAAAATACCATAAAAAAAAGGTATTACACACGTTAATGTGAACAAGTTAACTTATCATTTATAATATTTTATATAAATATCACAATTAAATATTATTTTCTATATAAATAATAAGTACAGCTATATGTTTAAAGGTTTTTTTATTGCGTTCAAATACAATGTATGCGAAGTTCACAATATAATATATATTGTCATAATGCATTACAAGGAGTTAAAAAAAAAAAAAAAACAGAAAAACATTCAAAACATTGTATAATTCAAAACATTTTGAATGAAAAGAACAAAAAGAAAACTTTTTTTTCTTTTTTATTCTTTTTTTTTATTTTGTTTTTATATAATTATTTTTTTTTCTTTTCGGATAGGAACACAATAATGATCCTTCCGCAGGTTCACCTACGGAAACCTTGTTACGACTTTTACTTCCTCTAAATAATCAAGTTCGGTCAACTTTTGCGAAACAACCGTGAAACACAAGGCGTCACAGTGATCACGTCCGGAGACCTCACTAAATAATTCAATCGGTAGTAGCGACGGGCGGTGTGTACAAAGGGCAGGGACGTAATCAATGCGAGTTAATGACTCACACTTACTGGGAATTCCAAGTTCATGTGAACAGTTTCAGTTCACAATCCCAAGCATGAAAGTGGTTCAGCGGTTTACCCGGACCTCTCGGTCTAGGAAATACACGTTGATACTTTCATTGTAGCGCGCGTGCAGCCCAGGACATCTAAGGGCATCACAGACCTGTTATTGCTCAATCTCGTTACTGCTAGACGCAATTTGTCCATTTAAGAAGCTAGTGTCCTTATAATGGGACAAACCAACAGGTACGACTCCACTTATATAAACACATTCAAACACTTGTACATTCAAGATGAACGCATGAATGAAGGCTATATAAGCTTCAACACCATAATCCTGAAAGCATCTATTTAATATATTTGAGTCTCGTTCGTTATCGGAATTAACCAGACAAATCACTCCACGAACTAAGAACGGCCATGCACCACCACCCATAGATTCGAGAAAGAGCTATCAATCTGTCTTACACGCTTATGTTCGGACCTGGTAAGTTTTCCCGTGTTGAGTCAAATTAAGCCGCAGGCTCCACTCCTGGTGGTGCCCTTCCGTCAATTCCTTTAAGTTTCAGCTTTGCAACCATACTTCCCCCGGAGCCCAAAAGCTTTGGTTTCCCGGGAAGCGACTGAGAGAGCCATAGTAGTAGCTACACCCAATTGCTAGCTGGCATCGTTTATGGTTAGAACTAGGGCGGTATCTGATCGCCTTCGAACCTCTAACTTTCGTTCTTGATTAATGAAAACATCTTTGGCAAATGCTTTCGCTTAAGTTAGTCTTACGACGGTCCAAGAATTTCACCTCTCGCGTCGTAATACTAATGCCCCCAAACTGCTTCTATTAATCATTACCTCTTGATCTAAAAACCAATGAAAGTAGAACAGAGGTCTTATTTCATTATTCCATGCACAAAATATTCAGGCATTTGGAGCCTGCTTTAAGCACTCTAATTTGTTCAAAGTAATTGTACCGGCCCACAACAACACTCGATGAAGAGCACTGAAGCAGGTTTAAATAGGAGGAATATATAAAAAATACATTGTATTAATTATATATAAGAACTCCACCGGTAATACGCTTACATACATAAGGTAATGTACATACCACAATTATAGTTGTACTACCCGTATGAAGCACAAATTCAACTACGAACGTTTTAACCGCAACAACTTTAATATACGCTATTGGAGCTGGAATTACCGCGGCTGCTGGCACCAGACTTGCCCTCCAATAGGTCCTTGTTAAAGGATTTAAAGTGTACTCATTCCAATTACAGGGCCTCGGATATGAGTCCTGTATTGTTATTTTTCGTCACTACCTCCCCGAACTGGGAGTGGGTAATTTACGCGCCTGCTGCCTTCCTTAGATGTGGTAGCCGTTTCTCAGGCTCCCTCTCCGGAATCGAACCCTGATTCCCCGTTACCCGTTGCAACCATGGTAGTCCTAGATACTACCATCAAAAGTTGATAGGGCAGACATTTGAAAGATCTGTCGTCGGTACGAGACCATACGATCTGCAAGTTATCTAGAGTTCAACCAATATAACGATCGAATAATCGCTTGGTTTTAGCCTAATAAAAGCACACGTTCCAAAAGGTCCGTGTTTATTTTGCATGTATTAGCTCTAGAATTACCACAGTTATCCAAGTAACTGTTAACGATCTATGGAACCATAACTGATATAATGAGCCTTTTGCGGTTTCACTTTTAATTTGTTTGTACTTAGACATGCATGGCTTAATCTTTGAGACAAGCATATAACTACTGGCAGGATCAACCAGAATAATATATATTTCTTTTTTATATAAATTTTTTATATTATATAAAAGTTTAAAATGATATTTTCTTATTTGAAAATTATACACAAATACACAAAACATAAAAACATTTACAATATACACAACAATTTTTCTATGTTTCTTTCTTTATTATATTTTTTTTCATTATATTTCATTTCTATTGTGTGATTTTGTAATGGATTTTTTTAATTTTTGTTTTGGTATCGTGAAAAGAATTTTCGTTCTCTATACATATTATTATTTAATTATTATGTAAGAACGATATTTCTTCTTATATTGGCAAAATTTTCAAATAATATCATTCTATACATTTTACTTTATTTCAATGCATATAGTAATATATATACCTTTTTTTAAGAGTATATACATTTTTTTCTTGATTTGAAATTAATAATTTCAAATTCTATTATATTTATTTCAATAATAAATATATGATAAAAAGTATTTTCGGGTGCAACACTTTAATATTTTATTTTATTTAAAAACCATCCTTTTACACATATATTTTATGAGTAAATATTAGAATAGCTCACAAATAAAACTAAAATATTGTTTAATATTTATTTCTACAATATGTTAGTATAGAATAATAGATTTTTTATGTTTTTGTATAAAACAAAATCTATTTCTATTTAAACTAACTGTAGGAAACCAGGAATAAAAAACGCTCATTATATACAATATGTTAGTACAGAATATAGAGTTTTGTATAAAACAAAATCTATTTCTATTTAAACTAACTGTATAAAAACCAGGAATAAAAAACGCTCATTATATACAATATGTTAGTACAGAATATAGAGTTTTGTATAAAACAAAATCTATTTCTATTTAAACTAACTGTATAAAAACCAGGAATAAAAAACGCTCATTATATACAATATGTTAGTACAGAATATAGAATTTTGTATAAAACAAAATCTATTTCTATTTAAACTAACTGTATAAAAACCAGGAATAAAAAACGCTATTATATACAATATGTTAGTACAGAATATAGAGTTTTGTATAAAACAAAATCTATTTCTATTTAAACTAACTGTATAAAAACCAGGAATAAAAAACGCTCATTATATACAATATGTTAGTACAGAATATAGAGTTTTGTATAAAACAAAATCTATTTCTATTTAAACTAACTGTATAAAAACCAGGAATAAAAAACGCTCATTATATACAATATGTTAGTACAGAATATAGAGTTTTGTATAAAACAAAATCTATTTCTATTTAAACTAACTGTATAAAAACCAGGAATAAAAAGGCACACAAAATCAACTTTCATTTTCATATTTACTTAAAAATACATATAAAGTAAAAAATATTTCCATATAAATACTAAGTAAATAAAGTCATACAAGTATGAAAATTTTCATACAAGTACTAAATACATAAATCATATAAGTATAGTAATATTCATACTTATAAGTATTTAAAAACAATTTCTTACTAATAAACTAACATAATGAATTCAAATATATAAAAGTATAATACATTTCCTAGCAGTAAAAAATTTTCATATAAGTACTAAATGTATAAAGTCTATGAAGTAATAAATTTTCATATAAGTACTATTTCAGTATATGTCAATTTGAGCAGATTTGTGCAAATTTGTTATAAATGTTCTCTCCCATGTTGACGTTACCAACCCGAAAATATATGGAAAAATTCTTTTAACCTATTTAAAATTTAAAAACTCATATATACGTGGGTAATTTATATCATTTTCAAATATCGTCATGGTCATAATACAACTAATAACATCAAAAGTATTTTTACAATCGATTTTTTTTTTAAATTTTTAACTTGTATGACTTCATATTTAATACTTATATGAAAATTTATTACTTCATAGACTTTATACATTTAATACTTATATGAAAATTTATTACTTCATAGACTTTATACATTTAATACTTATATGAAAATTCATTACTTCATAGACTTTATATTTTTTATACTTATATAAAAATTTATTACTTCATAGACTTTATATTTTACTTCATAGACTTTATACATTTAATACTCATATGAAAATTTATTACTTCATAGACTTTATATATTTACTACTTATATGAAAATTTATTACTTCATAGACTTTATACAATTAATACTTATATGAAAATTTATTACTTCATAGACTTTATACAATTAATACTTATATGAAAATTTATTACTTCATAGACTTTATACAATTAATACTTATATGAAAATTTATTACTTCATAGACTTTATACAATTAATACTTATATGAAAATTTATTACTTCATAGACTTTATACATTTAATACTTATATGAAAATTCATTACTTCATAGACTTTATATTTTTTATACTTATATAAAAATTTATTACTTCATAGACTTTATATTTTACTTCATAGACTTTATACATTTAATACTTATATGAAAATTTATTACTTCATAGATTTTATATATTTACTACTTATATGAAAATTTATTACTTCATAGACTTTATACATTTAGTACTTATATGAAAATTTATTACTTCATAGACTTTATACAATTAATACTTATATGAAAATTTATTACTTCATAGACTTTATACAATTAATACTTATATGAAAATTTATTACTTCATAGACTTTATACATTTAATACTCATATGAAAATTTATTACTTCATAGACTTTATATATTTACTACTTATATGAAAATTTATTACTTCATAGACTTTATACAATTAATACTTATATGAAAATTTATTACTTCATAGACTTTATACAATTAATACTTATATGAAAATTTATTACTTCATAGACTTTATACAATTAATACTTATATGAAAATTTATTACTTCATAGACTTTATACAATTAATACTTATATGAAAATTTATTACTTCATAGACTTTATACATTTAATACTTATATGAAAATTCATTACTTCATAGACTTTATATTTTTTATACTTATATAAAAATTTATTACTTCATAGACTTTATATTTTACTTCATAGACTTTATACATTTAATACTTATATGAAAATTTATTACTTCATAGATTTTATATATTTACTACTTATATGAAAATTTATTACTTCATAGACTTTATACAATTAATACTTATATGAAAATTTATTACTTCATAGACTTTATACAATTAATACTTATATGAAAATTTATTACTTCATAGACTTTATACAATTAATACTTATATGAAAATTTATTACTTCATAGACTTTATACAATTAATACTTATATGAAAATTTATTATTTCATAGACTTTATACAATTAATACTTATATGAAAATTTATTACTTCATAGACTTTATACAATTAATACTTATATGAAAATTTATTACTTCATAGACTTTATACAATTAATACTTATATGAAAATTTATTACTTCATAGACTTTATACAATTAATACTTATATGAAAATTTATTACTTCATAGACTTTATACAATTAATACTTATATGAAAATTTATTACTTCATAGACTTTATACAATTAATACTTATATGAAAATTTATTACTTCATAGACTTTATACAATTAATACTTATATGAAAATTTATTACTTCATAGACTTTATACAATTAATACTTATATGAAAATTTATTACTTCATAGACTTTATACAATTAATACTTATATGAAAATTTATTACTTCATAGACTTTATACAATTAATACTTATATGAAAATTTATTACTTCATAGACTTTATACATTTAATACTTATATGAAAATTCATTACTTCATAGACTTTATATTTTTTATACTTATATAAAAATTTATTACTTCATAGACTTTATATTTTACTTCATAGACTTTATACATTTAATACTTATATGAAAATTTATTACTTCATAGACTTTATATATTTACTACTTATATGAAAATTTATTACTTCATAGACTTTATACATTTAGTACTTATATGAAAATTTATTACTTCATAGACTTTATATTTTACTTCATAGACTTTATACATTTAATACTTATATGAAAATTTATTACTTCATAGACTTTATACAATTAATACTTATATGAAAATTTATTACTTCATAGACTTTATACAATTAATACTTATATGAAAATTTATTACTTCATAGACTTTATATATTTACTACTTATATGAAAATTTATTACTTCATAGACTTTATACATTTAGTACTTATATGAAAATTTATTACTTCATAGACTTTATACAATTAATACTTATATGAAAATTTATTACTTCATAGACTTTATATATTTACTACTTATATGAAAATTTATTACTTCATAGACTTTATACATTTAGTACTTATATGAAAATTTATTACTTCATAGACTTTATACAATTAATACTTATATGAAAATTTATTACTTCATAGACTTTATACAATTAATACTTATATGAAAATTTATTACTTCATAGACTTTATACAATTAATACTTATATGAAAATTTATTACTTCATAGACTTTATATATTTACTACTTATATGAAAATTTATTACTTCATAGACTTTATACATTTAGTACTTATA
>NW_027212753.1:20000-22500 GCF_042242935.1 Bactrocera oleae | reverse complement strand
TATCATAACCTCAACCTTCATATCAAGAAAGGTGAGGTTCTTACCCATTTAAAGTTTGAGAATAGGTTAAGGTCGTTTCGACCCTAAGGCCTCTAATCATTCGCTTTACCAGATAAGATTATTTTACATAATTTTTAAATGCACCAGCTATCCTGAGGGAAACTTCGGAGGGAACCAGCTACTAGATGGTTCGATTGGTCTTTCGCCCCTATACTCAATTCTGACAATCGATTTGCACGTCAGAACTGTTTCGGTCTTCCATCAGGGTTTCCCCTGACTTCAACCTGATCAAGTATAGTTCACCATCTTTCGGGTCACAGCATATATGCTCAAGGTACGCTCCAGTTAGAGGTATAAATAATAATAAATTATCATTATACATAACTATATGGAACGCCCCGGGATTGAATTAATAATGTAATACATTAAAAATTAATCCCATTATTAATACAGTTAAGTTAATTTCGCCATTAGGTTTAATATAACCCAATGACTTGCACATATGTTAGACTCCTTGGTCCGTGTTTCAAGACGGGTACCGAAGGTATCCTGAATCTTTCGCATTGTTAATCATATAAATGCATACAATTAATATTAAAATCAATGATAATAATATTATTGTAAAATTCAAAAGAATTTTAGCATTATATATAATAAAATCTATCAACACTTTATCAAATCATCAGTAATTATTCTATGTTAATAAGCTAAAAGCAAATTAATTTGAATAAACTTAAAAACCAATGATCTTTTGATAAATATTTTATTATGTTAATAGATTACAATGTCCTTATATGAAAAAAATGCACACTATTACTATAATATTTAAAATTAAATACTACAGTTATAATGATGAATTTTTCATAATGGATATTCAGGTTCATCGGGCTTAACCTCTAAGCAGTTTCACGTACTATTTAACTCTCTATTCAGAGTTCTTTTCAACTTTCCCTCACGGTACTTGTTTACTATCGGTCTCATGGTTATATTTAGTTTTAGATGGAGTTTACCACCCACTTAGTGCTGCACTATCAAGCAACACGACTCTTTGGAAATATCTTTCTAGTAATCATTAACGTTATACGGGCCTGGCACCCTCTATGGGTAAATGGCCTCATTTAAGAAGGACTTAAATCGTTAATTTCTCATACTAGATATTAAGATATTCCATACACTGCATCTCACATTTGCCATATAGACAAAGTGACTTAGTGCTGAACTATTTTCTTTTCGCTCGCCGCTACTAAGAAAATCCTTGTTAGTTTCTTTTCCTCCCCTCATTAATATGCTTAAATTCAGGGGGTAGTCCCATATGAGTTGAGGTTGTATAAAATATATTTTAGATTGATTTGTTTATTTTTATTTAATTTTTTTGCTATTTGCTATTTTAAAGAAATATATTTTTATATCTTGATTACTCAATATTATTCAATCTTTTCATCCCTTTTTAAAATTCATAATATAATAATTAATAAAATTAACAACATTATTCCTCCACATATCATATATTTTTTTTTATTATAAATTTTTCTCAATACAATAGAGTGAATTAATTCTAGAATAAAAATTTATTTTATGCTAGACATTCCTCTTATGTATTATTTAATATAATTTAAATAATGTTGAAAATTTTTTCTTTTATGGGAATACTAAGATTCTCATTTATCATAAATTTTCGTTCAAATATGAGGTATTCAAGAATATATTTTCTATATTTCTTTTTATGCTATTAATATTATGGATTGAAAAATACAATCCAATAATATGCCATATGCTTAAATTCTATTAATTGACTAAAAGAATAAGCAACTAATTTAGCATAGTCTTACAACCCTCAACCATATGTAGTCCAAGCAGCACTTTAAAATTAATTAAAGTACATAACAGCATGGACCGCAATATGCGTTCAAAATGTCGATGTTCATGTGTCCTGCAGTTCACACGATGACGCACAGTTTGCTGCGTTCTTCATCGACCCATGAGCCGAGTGATCCACCGCTTAGAGTGATAATTTTTTTGTATTTTTTTAATTCAAAGTCAAAGAATTTTAATTTATTGAAAGTATTAATAATTAATCAATAATAAATTTTTAATACATAAGTTTAAAACATCTTTCAATAAATTGTAATTTTAAACCCAAACATTTGCAGCTGCGCATGTCTTAGGTCAACAAAAACAGTAATACCTTTTATATATTATTTTCTTCTCTATTTGTGCGTTTTCTTTTTTTAAATTTTTCAACATGTTTTTAATCACAAATAGAAAATACCATAAAAAAAAGGTATTACACACGTTAATGTGAACAAGTTAACTTATCATTTATAATATTTTATATAAATATCACAATTAAATATTATTTTCTATATAAATAATAAGTACAGCTATATGTTTAAAGGTTTTTTTATTGCGTTCAAATACAATGTATGCGAAGTTCACAATATAATATATATTGTCATAATGCATTACAAGGAGTTAAAAAAAAAAAAAAAACAGAAAAACA
>NW_027212753.1:12500-17500 GCF_042242935.1 Bactrocera oleae | reverse complement strand
TACATTTTTTTCTTGATTTGAAATTAATAATTTCAAATTCTATTATATTTATTTCAATAATAAATATATGATAAAAAGTATTTTCGGGTGCAACACTTTAATATTTTATTTTATTTAAAAACCATCCTTTTACACATATATTTTATGAGTAAATATTAGAATAGCTCACAAATAAAACTAAAATATTGTTTAATATTTATTTCTACAATATGTTAGTATAGAATAATAGATTTTTTATGTTTTTGTATAAAACAAAATCTATTTCTATTTAAACTAACTGTAGGAAACCAGGAATAAAAAACGCTCATTATATACAATATGTTAGTACAGAATATAGAGTTTTGTATAAAACAAAATCTATTTCTATTTAAACTAACTGTATAAAAACCAGGAATAAAAAACGCTCATTATATACAATATGTTAGTACAGAATATAGAGTTTTGTATAAAACAAAATCTATTTCTATTTAAACTAACTGTATAAAAACCAGGAATAAAAAACGCTCATTATATACAATATGTTAGTACAGAATATAGAATTTTGTATAAAACAAAATCTATTTCTACTTAAACTAACTGTATAAAAACCAGGAATAAAAAACGCTATTATATACAATATGTTAGTACAGAATATAGGGTTTTGTATAAAACAAAATCTATTTCTATTTAAACTAACTGTATAAAAACCAGGAATAAAAAACGCTCATTATATACAATATGTTAGTACAGAATATAGAGTTTTGTATAAAACAAAATCTATTTCTATTTAAACTAACTGTATAAAAACCAGGAATAAAAAGGCACACAAAATCAACTTTCATTTTCATATTTACTTAAAAATACATATAAAGTAAAAAATATTTCCATATAAATACTAAGTAAATAAAGTCATACAAGTATGAAAATTTTCATACAAGTACTAAATACATAAATCATATAAGTATAGTAATATTCATACTTATAAGTATTTAAAAACAATTTCTTACTAATAAACTAACATAATGAATTCAAATATATAAAAGTATAATACATTTCCTAGCAGTAAAAAATTTTCATATAAGTACTAAATGTATAAAGTCTATGAAGTAATAAATTTTCATATAAGTACTATTTCAGTATATGTCAATTTGAGCAGATTTGTGCAAATTTGTTATAAATGTTCTCTCCCATGTTGACGTTACCAACCCGAAAATATATGGAAAAATTCTTTTAACCTATTTAAAATTTAAAAACTCATATATACGTGGGTAATTTATATCATTTTCAAATATCGTCATGGTCATAATACAACTAATAACATCAAAAGTATTTTTACAATCGATTTTTTTTTTAAATTTTTAACTTGTATGACTTCATATTTAATACTTATATGAAAATTTATTACTTCATAGACTTTATACATTTAATACTTATATGAAAATTTATTACTTCATAGACTTTATACATTTAATACTTATATGAAAATTCATTACTTCATAGACTTTATATTTTTTATACTTATATAAAAATTTATTACTTCATAGACTTTATATTTTACTTCATAGACTTTATACATTTAATACTCATATGAAAATTTATTACTTCATAGACTTTATATATTTACTACTTATATGAAAATTTATTACTTCATAGACTTTATACAATTAATACTTATATGAAAATTTATTACTTCATAGACTTTATACAATTAATACTTATATGAAAATTTATTACTTCATAGACTTTATACAATTAATACTTATATGAAAATTTATTACTTCATAGACTTTATACAATTAATACTTATATGAAAATTTATTACTTCATAGACTTTATACATTTAATACTTATATGAAAATTCATTACTTCATAGACTTTATATTTTTTATACTTATATAAAAATTTATTACTTCATAGACTTTATATTTTACTTCATAGACTTTATACATTTAATACTCATATGAAAATTTATTACTTCATAGACTTTATATATTTACTACTTATATGAAAATTTATTACTTCATAGACTTTATACAATTAATACTTATATGAAAATTTATTACTTCATAGACTTTATACAATTAATACTTATATGAAAATTTATTACTTCATAGACTTTATACAATTAATACTTATATGAAAATTTATTACTTCATAGATTTTATATATTTACTACTTATATGAAAATTTATTACTTCATAGACTTTATACAATTAATACTTATATGAAAATTTATTACTTCATAGACTTTATACAATTAATACTTATATGAAAATTTATTACTTCATAGACTTTATACAATTAATACTTATATGAAAATTTATTACTTCATAGACTTTATACAATTAATACTTATATGAAAATTTATTACTTCATAGACTTTATACAATTAATACTTATATGAAAATTTATTACTTCATAGACTTTATACAATTAATACTTATATGAAAATTTATTACTTCATAGACTTTATACAATTAATACTTATATGAAAATTTATTACTTCATAGACTTTATACAATTAATACTTATATGAAAATTTATTACTTCATAGACTTTATACAATTAATACTTATATGAAAATTTATTACTTCATAGACTTTATACAATTAATACTTATATGAAAATTTATTACTTCATAGACTTTATACAATTAATACTTATATGAAAATTTATTACTTCATAGACTTTATACAATTAATACTTATATGAAAATTTATTACTTCATAGACTTTATACAATTAATACTTATATGAAAATTTATTACTTCATAGACTTTATACAATTAATACTTATATGAAAATTTATTACTTCATAGACTTTATACAATTAATACTTATATGAAAATTTATTACTTCATAGACTTTATACATTTAATACTTATATGAAAATTCATTACTTCATAGACTTTATATTTTTTATACTTATATAAAAATTTATTACTTCATAGACTTTATATTTTACTTCATAGACTTTATACATTTAATACTTATATGAAAATTTATTACTTCATAGACTTTATATATTTACTACTTATATGAAAATTTATTACTTCATAGACTTTATACATTTAGTACTTATATGAAAATTTATTACTTCATAGACTTTATATTTTACTTCATAGACTTTATACATTTAATACTTATATGAAAATTTATTACTTCATAGACTTTATACAATTAATACTTATATGAAAATTTATTACTTCATAGACTTTATACAATTAATACTTATATGAAAATTTATTACTTCATAGACTTTATATATTTACTACTTATATGAAAATTTATTACTTCATAGACTTTATACATTTAGTACTTATATGAAAATTTATTACTTCATAGACTTTATACAATTAATACTTATATGAAAATTTATTACTTCATAGACTTTATACAATTAATACTTATATGAAAATTTATTACTTCATAGACTTTATACAATTAATACTTATATGAAAATTTATTACTTCATAGACTTTATATATTTACTACTTATATGAAAATTTATTACTTCATAGACTTTATACATTTAGTACTTATATGAAAATTTATTACTTCATAGACTTTATACAATTAATACTTATATGAAAATTTATTACTTCATAGACTTTATACAATTAATACTTATATGAAAATTTATTACTTCATAGACTTTATACAATTAATACTTATATGAAAATTTATTACTTCATAGACTTTATACATTTAATACTTATATGAAAATTTATTACTTCATAGACTTTATACAATTAATACTTATATGAAAATTCATTACTTCATAGACTTTATATTTTTTATACTTATATAAAAATTTATTACTTCATAGACTTTATATTTTACTTCATAGACTTTATACATTTAATACTTATATGAAAATTTATTACTTCATAGACTTTATATATTTACTACTTATATGAAAATTTATTACTTCATAGATTTTATACATTTAGTACTTATATGAAAATTTATTACTTCATAGACTTTATACAATTAATACTTATATGAAAATTTATTACTTCATAGACTTTATACAATTAATACTTATATGAAAATTTATTACTTCATAGACTTTATACAATTAATACTTATATGAAAATTTATTACTTCATAGACTTTATACAATTAATACTTATATGAAAATTTATTACTTCATAGACTTTATATATTTACTACTTATATGAAAATTTATTACTTCATAGACTTTATACATTTAGTACTTATATGAAAATTTATTACTTCATAGACTTTATGCAATTAATACTTATATGAAAATTTATTACTTCATAGACTTTATATATTTACTACTTATATGAAAATTTATTACTTCATAGACTTTATACATTTAATACTTATATGAAAATTCACTACTTCTTCATTTAATATTGCAAGCAAAGTATTTTGGTTAACATTTTTATTTTCATGTTATTAAAACACTTGATATACTATTATACCATATTGTATAATATGATTTTAATTCAATTACTTTATTACTTTGGTATATTAAATGATAGTCGTTTGATAACAATCCCAACATTTACCTTATTTTCAATAAATATTGAAAACAAAGTTTTATGCGTTCAAATTTTTATTTTCATGTTATGATTCTCTCAAACACTCATTAATATACCATATTGTATAATATGCTTTTATTTCAATTACTTTATTACTTTTGGTATATTAAATGATAGTCGTTTGATAACAATCCCAACACTTACCTTATTTTCAATAAATATTGAAAACAAAGTTTTATACGTTCAAATTTTTATTTTCATGTTATGATTCTCTCAAACACTCATTAATATACCATATTGTATAATATGCTTTAATTTCAATTACTTTATTACTTTTGGTATATTAAATGATAGTCGTTTGATAACAATCCCAACACTTACCTTATTTTCAATAAATATTGAAAACAAAGTTTTATGCGTTCAAATTTTTATTTTCATGTTATGATTCTCTCAAACACTCATTAATATACCATATTGTATAATATGCTTTAATTTCAATTACTTTATT
>NW_027212753.1:0-7500 GCF_042242935.1 Bactrocera oleae | reverse complement strand
TCACACTTTCTAAATACCCTATCATTTACCCCCCACACTACCTCATAAAGACGAGCAATCTGCTCATCAACCCCCAAATCCTCAAACGCTCTAAGCGGTATACCCAATACCGCTTCCCTGACAGATCGTCCATATTGGTTCCAGTCGATACCAGAGGTACGCCATCGCCGCAATGGACTCTCATACAGAGAGGGAGGGGATTTGGGAGTAACCATAATTTGGATCAAATTATGATCACTCAATCCCCACCCTCCCTTAACCTCCCATCTAACTACGAACGCCCTATCTGCTGCCTGATTCATAAGCGTCACGTCAATGTCACTCACGCCCCCAGGCCCATCAAACGTGTACCATTCACTCGGCTCATTCACAATGTGGAGGTTTTTAGCCACCACCCATTCACTTAATGCCTCGCCTCGACTGTGGCTTTGATATCCAGACGAATGCCGGGATACCTTACTAAACCACATCGAAGACGAGGCATTCGCATCCAGCCCTAGGATAAATGGGCTACTACTCGCAAGTAGTAGTAGCTTATCCATGTAGCCCAGGTAGGGCTCTAGGGGCTCGCTAAATTTGCAGTACAAACTAGCTACGATCAGCCTACCGAACTCCCCCTCTATCGCGACACATACACCCAGTTGTGAGGAATCCACAACTACACAATCGTAGTTGGGATCACTCACAACAATTGCAGCATTAGCCCCAAGGTCCGTGAAGACCTTGAAACTCCCAGGAAGACCCCGAACCACACCATTGGTGGCGTAGGGCTCCTGGAGTAAGGCAATGCCGCACCTCCCCTCAGTCATACACCCCCCCAACTCACACATTACGGCATACGCCCCCTGGCAGTTTAACTGTATTATTCCCCCCATCAGTGTCTGGCGAGGGCGCGCTCAACAATGCCACAGTATATGGGGCAGACAGCCGACATCATAAGATGCCCAGCTGGTCTACCCTTGAATGCACAGTTGCGGCAATGGAGTGCATTGACGCAACTGGCAGCTCTGTGGCCTTCCTGACCGCACCTCCGGCAGACATCTGATTTGGCCCTACACACAGCCACTCTATGGTCGAAACTCATACACCGGAAGCAGCCAGCAACGGGGCTATCCGGTCGCACCCGGAAGGAGAACCACTTGATGTAGCACCTACCTGCCTCCAGGAGGGCGGACATCATTTTGTCCGTACCCTCAAGGACGACATTGGTGCTACCATCAGGGGCAACCTTCCAGGGGCGACTGACCATCCTTACGTCAGACCTCTGGGACGCCGGGCTGAAATCCTGAAGGTTCAGCCGGAGTAACTCTTCCATGAACTCATCATGGGAGATCTCCGTATGAACCCCCTGGACCACAACCCGAGGACCCAACTTCCGGTTGACAGTCACGTCCAACCCCACCTCCCCGAATTTCGCGTTCATCGCAACTTTCTCCCTCTCTAAAACAGAGGGAGTGCGGATAACCGCCCCACCACCCTTAATTGGCCTAACCTCGTGGATCCTTACCCCCAGGGAAGGACCCACCTCCTTTACTACTTTTTTAATGACTTCCTCAGAGGAAGCTGCAGGCCCCTTACTCCTAACCACAACGGACCAGGTCTCAACAGGCTTCTGCGCCACCGGTGCAATCGCCTCCAGTACAGGTGCTGGGGGCGGAGGCATCGGTGCCGATGGAGCCGGCATTGACCTGCTCATAGTAGATAGGGACAGAGGGAATCTCGTTAATCCATTCATGCGCGTCACTAATTAGATGACGAGGCATTTGGCTACCTTAAGAGAGTCATAGTTACTCCCGCCGTTTACCCGCGCTTACTTGAATTTCTTCACTTTGACATTCAGAGCACTGGGCAGAAATCACATTGTGTCAACACCCGTTAGGGCCATCACAATGCTTTGTTTTAATTAGACAGTCGGATTCCCCAAGTCCGTGCCAGTTCTGAATTGATTGTTAATTGATAATCGTTATAATTTAAAAAGTATCTATACAATAATAAATCCTTTAGAAATTTTAGCAAGAAAGTTCCACAATTGGCTACGTAACTACTATCCGGGGAACAAGAATCGAAATTCTCTATTTACCCAGAACGAGTACATAAACCATGGTATTGCTTCCCAATCAAGCCCGACTATCTCAATCTTCAGAGCCAATCCTTATCCCGAAGTTACGGATCTAATTTGCCGACTTCCCTTACCTACATTATTCTATCGACTAGAGACTCTTCACCTTGGAGACCAGCTGCGGATATTGGTACGGCCTGTTGAGAAGTTTGCGTAACCCCACCATAAATTTTCAAGGTCCGAGGAGAAAATATCGACACAACAGTAAATGTCATGCTCTTCTAGTCCATCTACCATATCTCTCTTCGAAAGACTTCCATGGTAGTACGACTATAAAACAGAAAAGAAAACTCTTCCGATACCTCTCGACGGCTTCTTTATGGTCGTTCCTGTTGCCAGGATGAGCACAAGGCCCATTTTTAATAACAAACGGATACTCAACAGGTTACGGAATTGGAACCGTATTCCCTTTCGTTCAAAATTATTCAAGTGTTTAATTACTATGGAATAAAAATTCATTCATTTCATTTCATTAAAACTTGAAAATTTTCGGCTTTCGCCTTGAACTTAGGACCGACTAACTCGTGATCAACCACTGTTCACACGAAACCCTTCTCCACTTCAGTCCTCCAAGGTCTCATTCGATTATTTGCTACTACCACCAAGATCTGTACCAATAGCGGCTCCATGCAGGCTTACGCCAAACACTTCTAAGCACACCATTGTACCCTCCTACTCACTAAAGTTTCAAAATTTATAATCCAACCGAAATTGTATTATAAATCATGTACTTTAGCGGTAATGTATAGGTATACAACTTAAGCGCCATCCATTTTAAGGGCTAGTTGCTTCGGCAGGTGAGTTGTTACACACTCCTTAGCGGATTACGACTTCCATGTCCACCGTCCTGCTGTTTTAAGCAACCAACGCCTTTCATGGTATCTGCATGAGTTGTTAATTTAGGCACCGTAACATTACGTTTGGTTCATCCCACAGCGCCAGTTCTGCTTACCAAAAGTGGCCCACTGGGCACATTATATCATAACCTCAACCTTCATATCAAGAAAGGTGAGGTTCTTACCCATTTAAAGTTTGAGAATAGGTTAAGGTCGTTTCGACCCTAAGGCCTCTAATCATTCGCTTTACCAGATAAGATTATTTTACATAATTTTTAAATGCACCAGCTATCCTGAGGGAAACTTCGGAGGGAACCAGCTACTAGATGGTTCGATTGGTCTTTCGCCCCTATACTCAATTCTGACAATCGATTTGCACGTCAGAACTGTTTCGGTCTTCCATCAGGGTTTCCCCTGACTTCAACCTGATCAAGTATAGTTCACCATCTTTCGGGTCACAGCATATATGCTCAAGGTACGCTCCAGTTAGAGGTATAAATAATAATAAATTATCATTATACATAACTATATGGAACGCCCCGGGATTGAATTAATAATGTAATACATTAAAAATTAATCCCATTATTAATACAGTTAAGTTAATTTCGCCATTAGGTTTAATATAACCCAATGACTTGCACATATGTTAGACTCCTTGGTCCGTGTTTCAAGACGGGTCCCGAAGGTATCCTGAATCTTTCGCATTGTTAATCATATAAATGCATACAATTAATATTAAAATCAATGATAATAATATTATTGTAAAATTCAAAAGAATTTTAGCATTATATATAATAAAATCTATCAACACTTTATCAAATCATCAGTAATTATTCTATGTTAATAAGCTAAAAGCAAATTAATTTGAATAAACTTAAAAACCAATGATCTTTTGATAAATATTTTATTATGTTAATAGATTACAATGTCCTTATATGAAAAAAATGCACACTATTACTATAATATTTAAAATTAAATACTACAGTTATAATGATGAATTTTTCATAATGGATATTCAGGTTCATCGGGCTTAACCTCTAAGCAGTTTCACGTACTATTTAACTCTCTATTCAGAGTTCTTTTCAACTTTCCCTCACGGTACTTGTTTACTATCGGTCTCATGGTTATATTTAGTTTTAGATGGAGTTTACCACCCACTTAGTGCTGCACTATCAAGCAACACGACTCTTTGGAAATATCTTTCTAGTAATCATTAACGTTATACGGGCCTGGCACCCTCTATGGGTAAATGGCCTCATTTAAGAAGGACTTAAATCGTTAATTTCTCATACTAGATATTAAGATATTCCATACACTGCATCTCACATTTGCCATATAGACAAAGTGACTTAGTGCTGAACTATTTTCTTTTCGCTCGCCGCTACTAAGAAAATCCTTGTTAGTTTCTTTTCCTCCCCTCATTAATATGCTTAAATTCAGGGGGTAGTCCCATATGAGTTGAGGTTGTATAAAATATATTTTAGATTGATTTGTTTATTTTTATTTAATTTTTTTGCTATTTGCTATTTTAAAGAAATATATTTTTATATCTTGATTACTCAATATTATTCAATCTTTTCATCCCTTTTTAAAATTCATAATATAATAATTAATAAAATTAACAACATTATTCCTCCACATATCATATATTTTTTTTTATTATAAATTTTTCTCAATACAATAGAGTGAATTAATTCTAGAATAAAAATTTATTTTATGCTAGACATTCCTCTTATATATTATTTAATATAATTTAAATAATGTTGAAAATTTTTTCTTTTATGGGAATACTAAGATTCTCATTTATCATAAATTTTCGTTCAAATATGAGGTATTCAAGAATATATTTTCTATATTTCTTTTTATGCTATTAATATTATGGATTGAAAAATACAATCCAATAATATGCCATATGCTTAAATTCTATTAATTGACTAAAAGAATAAGCAACTAATTTAGCATAGTCTTACAACCCTCAACCATATGTAGTCCAAGCAGCACTTTAAAATTAATTAAAGTACATAACAGCATGGACCGCAATATGCGTTCAAAATGTCGATGTTCATGTGTCCTGCAGTTCACACGATGACGCACAGTTTGCTGCGTTCTTCATCGACCCATGAGCCGAGTGATCCACCGCTTAGAGTGATAATTTTTTTGTATTTTTTTAATTCAAAGTCAAAGAATTTTAATTTATTGAAAGTATTAATAATTAATCAATAATAAATTTTTAATACATAAGTTTAAAACATCTTTCAATAAATTGTAATTTTAAACCCAAACATTTGCAGCTGCGCATGTCTTAGGTCAACAAAAACAGTAATACCTTTTATATATTATTTTCTTCTCTATTTGTGCGTTTTCTTTTTTTAAATTTTTCAACATGTTTTTAATCACAAATAGAAAATACCATAAAAAAAAGGTATTACACACGTTAATGTGAACAAGTTAACTTATCATTTATAATATTTTATATAAATATCACAATTAAATATTATTTTCTATATAAATAATAAGTACAGCTATATGTTTAAAGGTTTTTTTATTGCGTTCAAATACAATGTATGCGAAGTTCACAATATAATATATATTGTCATAATGCATTACAAGGAGTTAAAAAAAAAAAAAAAACAGAAAAACATTCAAAACATTGTATAATTCAAAACATTTTGAATGAAAAGAACAAAAAGAAAACTTTTTTTTCTTTTTTATTCTTTTTTTTTATTTTGTTTTTATATAATTATTTTTTTTTCTTTTCGGATAGGAACACAATAATGATCCTTCCGCAGGTTCACCTACGGAAACCTTGTTACGACTTTTACTTCCTCTAAATAATCAAGTTCGGTCAACTTTTGCGAAACAACCGTGAAACACAAGGCGTCACAGTGATCACGTCCGGAGACCTCACTAAATAATTCAATCGGTAGTAGCGACGGGCGGTGTGTACAAAGGGCAGGGACGTAATCAATGCGAGTTAATGACTCACACTTACTGGGAATTCCAAGTTCATGTGAACAGTTTCAGTTCACAATCCCAAGCATGAAAGTGGTTCAGCGGTTTACCCGGACCTCTCGGTCTAGGAAATACACGTTGATACTTTCATTGTAGCGCGCGTGCAGCCCAGGACATCTAAGGGCATCACAGACCTGTTATTGCTCAATCTCGTTACTGCTAGACGCAATTTGTCCATTTAAGAAGCTAGTGTCCTTATAATGGGACAAACCAACAGGTACGACTCCACTTATATAAACACATTCAAACACTTGTACATTCAAGATGAACGCATGAATGAAGGCTATATAAGCTTCAACACCATAATCCTGAAAGCATCTATTTAATATATTTGAGTCTCGTTCGTTATCGGAATTAACCAGACAAATCACTCCACGAACTAAGAACGGCCATGCACCACCACCCATAGATTCGAGAAAGAGCTATCAATCTGTCTTACACGCTTATGTTCGGACCTGGTAAGTTTTCCCGTGTTGAGTCAAATTAAGCCGCAGGCTCCACTCCTGGTGGTGCCCTTCCGTCAATTCCTTTAAGTTTCAGCTTTGCAACCATACTTCCCCCGGAGCCCAAAAGCTTTGGTTTCCCGGGAAGCGACTGAGAGAGCCATAGTAGTAGCTACACCCAATTGCTAGCTGGCATCGTTTATGGTTAGAACTAGGGCGGTATCTGATCGCCTTCGAACCTCTAACTTTCGTTCTTGATTAATGAAAACATCTTTGGCAAATGCTTTCGCTTAAGTTAGTCTTACGACGGTCCAAGAATTTCACCTCTCGCGTCGTAATACTAATGCCCCCAAACTGCTTCTATTAATCATTACCTCTTGATCTAAAAACCAATGAAAGTAGAACAGAGGTCTTATTTCATTATTCCATGCACAAAATATTCAGGCATTTGGAGCCTGCTTTAAGCACTCTAATTTGTTCAAAGTAATTGTACCGGCCCACAACAACACTCGATGAAGAGCACTGAAGCAGGTTTAAATAGGAGGAATATATAAAAAATACATTGTATTAATTATATATAAGAACTCCACCGGTAATACGCTTACATACATAAGGTAATGTACATACCACAATTATAGTTGTACTACCCGTATGAAGCACAAATTCAACTACGAACGTTTTAACCGCAACAACTTTAATATACGCTATTGGAGCTGGAATTACCGCGGCTGCTGGCACCAGACTTGCCCTCCAATAGGTCCTTGTTAAAGGATTTAAAGTGTACTCATTCCAATTACAGGGCCTCGGATATGAGTCCTGTATTGTTATTTTTCGTCACTACCTCCCCGAACTGGGAGTGGGTAATTTACGCGCCTGCTGCCTTCCTTAGATGTGGTAGCCGTTTCTCAGGCTCCCTCTCCGGAATCGAACCCTGATTCCCCGTTACCCGTTGCAACCATGGTAGTCCTAGATACTACCATCAAAAGTTGATAGGGCAGACATTTGAAAGATCTGTCGTCGGTACGAGACCATACGATCTGCAAGTTATCTAGAGTTCAACCAATATAACGATCGAATAATCGCTTGGTTT
>NW_027212752.1:2292500-2375000 GCF_042242935.1 Bactrocera oleae | reverse complement strand
AGCCGCTGCAAAACTCTATCCCACCTTAAATAATCAAACGCTCCCTTGAAGTCAACAAATATGCCAAGGACATATTTGTTGACATTCTCCTTAACAACACTCTGAACATAAAACCAAGCATCTTCTGTACTGCGTCCTTCCCTGAACCCATACTGCCTATCCGACCATATGCCCCGCGTTAGCTCCTGAAGCCGTTCCACCATAACTCTTTCCAATACTTTTCCAAGTACTGGAAGAAGACTGATGCCCCGATAAGAGCGAGGATCACTCCTGATCTTATCAGGAGACTTCAGGAGAGGTACAACACTAGCAATTTTCCACTCGCGTGGAAAATAACCCTCCCACACGCACTTACCATAATTGGCCTCCAAGTATTCCGGAATGAACTTCCACAAGCTTTTACACATCTCTCCGTTCAAACCATCAAAACCTGGGGACCGTTTAGACCTGACCAGGCCAAAGGCATACCCCAACTCTCCATCATCTAATGGAGGGACAGGTACCTCCTGTGCTTGTGGCACCTGAACCTCCACCCTGGGAAAGGGTGGAACCCCCGCACACTCTCTCCACGTAGATAACACAGTGTCACCTACGCAAAGAGAGGTGATATCATCTCTCTTACGACCCCTGCAGATCTTATAGATCTGACCCCAGGGGTCATCCCTATTTTCACTAACAAAATTTCTCCATTCATATTCTTTAACCCTAACTAACATATCTTTATATTCCCTAATTTCACAACAAAAATCATACCTAACCTGAGCTAACCTGTCTGAATTGGACCGTCGAGCGCGTTGAAACTTTCGCCTCAATCGCCTGACAGTCCTCCTCTTCAAGGTTAACTCACGCGTCCACCATTTTATTTTCCTAAGCTTAAAACTTTCACACTTCTTAAGTTCCCTATCATTAACAACCCACACTATCTCATAAAGACGAGCAATCTGCTCATCAACCCCCAAGCCCTCAAACTCACTAAGCGGTATTTCCAATACCGCTTCCCTAACACACCGTCCATATTGGTTCAAGTCAATACCAGAGGTACGCCATCGCCGCAACGGACTTACGAACTGTAAAGGGGGGGACTGAGAAGAAACCATAATTTGAATCAAATTATGATCACTCAATCCCCACCCTCCCTTAATTTCCCACCCAACACGAAACACTCTATTTGCTGCCTCGTTCATCAAAGTCACGTCAATGTCACTGACACCCCTAGGCCCATCAAAAGTATACCACTCGCTCGGCTCGTTTAGAATGTGAAGGTTTTTACCCACCACCCATTCACTTAATACCACTCCACGACTGTGGCTTTGATATCCAGACGAATGCCGGGATACCTTACTAAACCACATCGAAGACGTAGCATTCGCGTCCAAGCCAAGTATAAGAGGACTACCACTCGCAAGTAGTAGTACCTTATCCATATAACTCAGATAAGGCTCTAAGGGCTCACCAAATTTACAATAGATACTAGCAACAAGTATTCTACCAAACCCCCCTCTACAGAAACACATACACCCAGTTGTGAGGAATCCACAACTACACAATCATAGTTGGGATCACTCACAACAATTGCAGCATTAGCCCTAACGTCCAAAAAGACCCTGAAACCACCCGGAAAACCTCGAACCACACCATTGGTGGCGTAGGGCTCCTGGAGTAAGGCAATGCCGCACCCCCCCTCAGTCATATACCCCCAACTCGCACATTACGACATACGACCCCTGACAGTTTAACTGAATAATCCCCCCCCATCAGTGTCTGGCGAGGGCGCGCTCAACAATCCCACAATATATCGGGCAGACAGCCGACATCATAAAATGCCCAGCTGGCCTACCCTTGAATGCACAGTTACGGCAATGGATTGCTACGTCAAGGTCGGAAATCAGGTTATTCTGCAGCAAGGACACACTCAAGCCTCTTCTTAACCTGAATGCAACAGCACGCTGTATGACAATCAGGTCAAGAGGGGGTGCACCTAACAAAACTTGCATCGCATCCGTTGAAACGGTGCGACACACTGGCAAACAGGCTAGCATCATACAGCGCTGCACGGAGAGTAGTTTTTGGCGACCGAAGACCGTCGTGGCTAATTCCCACCATACTGCAGCTCCATAAGTGGCACAGGCCACAAATAAGCTGCGATATATGGTACGACGAACCGCACGACGTCCGAGGCCCCAATCACTCCGTAAAACGCGCCTGACCTTGCCGACAGTCGCCAGCAGTCTTTCTTTCACGCTAACCAAGTGTGGTGTGAAACACATCCTTTCCCTCATGGTCAACCCCAAGTATTTGACTTGCGTCATGTACTTGATGCTGACCCCATTTACACGGACAATCGGTGGACGAGCCGGCGACAATCTGCCCTTAAGCAGCATTGTAACCGTTTTGTCCATTGATATGTCTACACCAACACCTACACCCCAGTTGTGGACAATTTCTAAGAATCGTCCTCCCGCTCGCTCTATTTCGGACCTTGAGTGACCTTCAACTAAAAGAAGAAGGTCGTCCGCGTACGCACAACACTCGCATACTGGTTTAAGTTGTCCAAGCAGAGAGTCCATCATAAGGTTCCAAATATATGGACCACAGATGGATCCCTGCGGGCAGCCCCGAGCCACCCCAATCTCAACACTCCCATTCATTCCTACTATTGAGGCTTTTCTGTCCGAAAAGTAGCTGCGCCAGAGAGTAACTTCCGGGCAGCCGAGCTCCTCCAATCGGCACTCTGGACATACATCCAAGCATCCTCTACACTGCGTCCTTTCCTGAAACCATACTCCCTATCCGACAACATATCCCGCGCTAGATCCTGAAGTCGTTCCACCATAACTCTCTCCAGTACTTTTCCCAGCACTGGAAGGAGACTGATGAACCGATAAGAACGAGGATCACTCCTGATCTTATCAGGGGACTTCAGGAGAGGAACGACCCTAGCCCTTTTCCACTCCCGTGGAAAATATCCCTCCCACATGCTTTTACACATCTCTCCGTTCAAACCATCAAAACCTGGGGATCTTTTACACCTGACCAGGCCAAAGGCGTATCCCAGCTCCCCTTCATCTAGTGGAGGAACAGGTACCTCACACGTTTGAGATACCCGAGCCTACGCCCTAGGAAAGAACGCTCCTAGCAGAACCCCAGCACAGTCTCTCCACGTTGATAGTACAGTATCACCTACGCGGAGAGAGGTGATATCCTCCCTCTTACGACCCCTACAGATCTTGTAGACCTGACCCCATGGGTCGTTCCTATTTTCCCCTATAAAATTCCTCCATTCCTCTTCCTTGGTTTTGACTAGCATTTGTTTGTAATCCCTCATCACACAACTAAATTCATACCTAATCTGGGACAGCCCATCAGAGTTTGACTGTCTAGCGCGATGACACTTTCGTCTCAATCGCCGGACAGCTCTCCTCTTCATCGTTAGCTCTTTCGTCCACCACTTAAGTTTTCTCACTCTGAAGCTTTCGAACTTTCCCAGAACACTGTTGTTCACTTCCCACACTACATCGTATAGCCGAGAAATTTGCTCGTCCACCCCAAAGTCTTCAAACTCACTAAGCGGTATTTCTAATACCGCTTCCCTGACAGATCGTCCATATTGGTTCCAGTCGATACCAGAGGTACGCCATCGCCGCAATGGACTCTCATACGCCGAGGGAGGAGATTTAGGAGTAACCATAATTTGAATCAAGTTATGGTCACTCAATCCCCACCCTCCCCTAATCTCCCACCTAACGTTAAAGGTCCTATTTGCTGCCTCATTGATGAAGGACACATCGATGTCGCTCACACCCCCAGGCCCATCAAACGTATACCACTCACTTGGCTCGTTTAATATGTGAAGAATATTTGCCTCCACCCATTCGCTTAATACCTCGCCTCTAGTGTGGCTTTGATATCCTGACGAATGTCGGGATACCTTACTAAACCACATAGAGGACGAGGCATTCGCATCCATTCCTAGGATAAGCGAGCTACTACTGGCAAGTAGCAGTAGCTTATCCATGTACAGCAGGTAAGGCTCTAGAGGTTCGCTGTATTTGCAATAAACACTAGCGACTACCAATCTACCGAACTCCCCTCTATGGATACACAAACACCCAGCTGTGACGAATCCAGAACTACGCAGTCGTAGCTCGGATTATTCACAACTATTGCGGCATTTCTCCTAAGGTCTGTGAAGACCCTAAATCCTCCAGGGAGACCCCGAACCACACCATTAGTGGTGTAGGGCTCCTGGAGTAATGCGATGCCGCACCCACCCTCTAGCATACAACCCCCTTACTCGCACATTACGGCATAACAACCCTGACAATTTAGCTGTAAAATCGTCCCCATTAATGTCTCGAAAGGGCACGCTCTACTATGCCACAGTAGACTGGACAAGCAGCTGACATCATAAGATGCCCAGCTGGTCTATCCTTAAATGCACAGTTGCGACAATGTGGTGCATTGACGCAACTAGCAGCTCTGTGGCCTTCCTGACCACACCTACGGCAGACATCGGACTTGGCCTTACATTGCGCCACTCGATGGTCAAAGCCCATGCACCGAAAACAGCCGGCAACAGGGCTGTCTGGTCGCACTCGGAAGGAAAACCACTTAATGTAGCACCTTCCCGCTTCTAAAAGGGCGGACATTACTTTCTCCGAACCCTCCAGAACGACGTTAGTTTTACCATCTGGCGCCACCTTCCAGGGGCGACTGACCAACCTAACGTCGGATTTCTTTGCCTCAGGACTTAAATTCGTACTGAAGAGTTCTTCCATGAATTCTTCATGGGAGATCTCGGTGTGTACTCCTTGGCCCCAACTTCCGGTTGACACTGACGTCCAACCCTACCTCCCCGAATTTTGCGTTAGTCGCCACTTTCTCCCTCTCTAAAACGGAGGGATTGCGGATGACCGCCCCACCACCCTTTATCGGCCTTACATCGTGGATCCTTACGCCGAGTGAAGGACCCACCTCCTTGACCACCTTTTTGATTACTTCCTTAGAGGAAGTTGCAGGCCCCTTACTCCTGACCACAACTGACCAGGTCTCCACCGGCTTCGGCGACATCGGCGCTATTGCCTTCAGCACTGGTGCCGGAGGGGCAGGCGCCGAAGTCGCGGGAGCCACCATTGGTTTGGTCGGACGCGATCCCTTACAACCTCCCGTAAGGGCATCCACCTGCCCGCGAAGATGAGCGTTCTCCGCAATTATGGTCATCAGCAGTGCCTCGTACTTCGAGGCAAGCTCCCTAAGACCCCTCATCTCGGAAACCTCTATATTTTCCCCCCCGAAAACCAAAGCGCTAACCTCGGCTGTTACAGCTTTCATAGCTGCAACATGGGTGATAGCGCCACCCCCAACAACACCCCCCTTATTCGCAATACGCTCCCCTTTTTTACCTTTCGTCTTTTCTCCTTCACGCTTTTTGCCTCCTCCTGCCTCCTTCGCTGCTCCGGCTATGGGTTTCGACGCTCCCGTCTCGCTGGCGCTCTCGCACGACCTCCCCAACGGTGGAGTGCCCAGGCGAGCCTTTCTGCGCGATGGGGGCTTCTCGACTTCCTTTTCGCCCGCCGATGACGCTGCCGTAATCATATCGGTTTCCGGCTCCTCGCTCTCGGCGGGTGCCTTTGCTCCTCGCCTTCGTGGTGGAGACATTTTTCTCCTACCCTCGCGATCGCGTACCTACTACACAAGTACGTAACTCGCGATCCGACAAAGTTCGAAATCGGCACTCACGAACGCGTACCTGCACTACAACAATATTGTCAGTGGCCTTCAGGTTTCTTGCGGTCTACACAAAACCGGTGCCCGAACTGTTTGTGGACAATGCGGTCACTGTCTTTTGTTCTACACACACAAAACTTCAGCCCAGGCAATAACACTGCCTATTGTTTGTAGCACACACCAGGCAAAAACACTGCCTATTTTTTGTAGCACACACCAGGCAAAAACACTGCCTATTGTTTTTAAGCAAACTTAAACGTGCCTAAATTGTCACTGGCCTTCGCACCAGGCAATAACACTGTCTATTGTTAGTTTTGTCACTGTACACTTGCACTACAATTTTTAAAGCAATTACCCGCGGTAATGCGTTATGTGTCTCTGGCCTTCGATTTAATTCGCGCCAGGCAATTGTATGTTTTCTGTTAACAGAAAAAAAAAAAAAAATTCACTGTTTTCAGCTGTCACTAAATTGTTTTATCAATGCGCGAACACGACCGTTCACTACGAGTGTCTACAACAGAGTGAGTAGATAGGGGCAGCGTCCGGTGTGTTTTACGTGAGTACCTGCCGTCGACGGCCTTACCTCACGGTGCTCAAAAGCACGGCGTATCAATTACAATGCGTTGATCAGCGCCCCGAAAATGCCAGGCATTTTTCAGTACCGATTGGTAGTGTGGAATGGACACACTACACACCTTGGTGAGGTTCGAGGCCTATCTAACACCTCTGCCGTACTTTGGGTCCGGCACCCGGTTGCAGTGCAACTCCACATTTAGTGAACAAAACACTCTTCCCGCATTTGGGCATCAACCACAACCACCACGATACTCCCCGAAGGGCCAGTCCGCATGAGCAGGTTGGAGCGAACTCCAAGGGCCCCTGCTCCCCGTGGTACCACAATTAAGTCTTCGGTCAGACCTCGCAGCCGAAGCTACTACCAGTTGAGCTTCCATACTGCTCTGTACTGGTGACCAGGGATTAAATCCCTACCCCTTATCTTTCACCCTTAATCTAACCCCTATTTTCAGCTAATTGTCTCCGCCGCCTGAACAATTCATGCGCAAACCTATCAAACGACCCTAACTGTTCGGTATTTGGACTAGTGAAGATCACACCGCTGACGTCTAATCGTCCATTAGTCCAACTAATCCCCATTCCTTCAAGGTTCCTAATGTCCGAGTACATCGGGCAGAGCGCAATAACATGCGCCCAATCTTCAACACGCGCCCCACACATACACTCTGGCGTGTCAGAAAGGTGCCTCTGATGCAGAAATGCGTTCAGAGGACCATGTCCAGTAAGCAGAAAACCCAGGCTCAGACAGAATCGGAAGTCTGGGTTTTCTTCTACAAACCTAACGTCCCGGATGTACCCATAGGTCACCCTACCGTTAGGGCTATTGTCCCAACGGTCTTGCCACCTTATCTTAACCCTGTCCTCTAGAAGTCTCTTGCTTCCTAGATATCCTTCCCTCTCTACGTCAAGGTCGGAAGTCAGGTTATTCTGCAGCAAGGACACACTCAAGCCTCTTCTTAACCTGAATGCAACAGCACGCTGTATGACAATCAGGTCAAGAGGGGGTGCACCTAACAAAACTTGCATCGCATCCGTTGAAACGGTGCGACACACTGGCAAACAGGCTAGCATCATACAGCGCTGCACGGAGAGTAGTTTTTGGCGACCGAAGACCGTCGTGGCTAATTCCCACCATACTGCAGCTCCATAAGTGGCACAGGCCACAAATAAGCCACGATATATGGTACGAACCGCACGACGTCCGAGGCCCCAATCACTCCGTAAAACGCGCCTGACCTTGCCGACAGTCGCCAGCAGTCTTTCTTTCACGCTAAACAAGTGTGGTGTGAAACACATCCTTTCCCTCATGGTCAACCCCAAGTATTTGACTTGCGTCATGTACTTGATGACCCCATTTACACGGACAATCGGTGGACGAGCCGGCGACAATCTGCCCTTAAGCAGCATTGTAACCGTTTTGTCCATTGATATGTCTACACCAACACCTACACCCCAGCTGTGGACAATTTCTAAGAATCGTCCTCCCGCTCGCTCTATTTCGGACCTTGAGTGACCTTCAACTAAAAGAAGAAGGTCGTCCGCGTACGCACAACACTTGCATACTGGTTCAAGTTGGCCAAGCAGAGAGTCCATCATAAGGTTCCAAATATATGGACCACAGATGGATCCCTGCGGGCAGCCCCGAGCCACCCCAATTTCAACACTCCCATTCATTCCTACGATTGAGGCTTTTCTGTCCGAAAAGTAGCTGCGCCAGAGAGTAACTTCCGGGCAGCCGAGCTCCTCCAATCGTTCAATCACCCTATCCCAGATTAGGTAGTCAAAAGCTCCCTTAAAGTCAACAAATATGCCAAGGACATATTCGTTGACGTTCTCCCTAACGGCACTCTGGACATACATCCAAGCATCCTCTACACTGCGTCCTTTCCTGAAACCATACTGCCTATCCGACCACATATCCCGCGTTAGATCCTGAAGTCGTTCCACCATAACTCTCTCCAGTACTTTTCCCAGCACTGGAAGGAGACTGATGCCCCGATAAGAACGAGGATCACTCCTGATCTTATCAGGGGACTTCAGGAGAGGAACGACCCTAGCCCTTTTCCACTCCCGTGGAAAATATCCCTCCCACACGCACTTATTGTAAATGGCCTCCAAGTATTCCGGAATGAACTTCCACATGCTTTTACACATCTCTCCGTTCAAACCATCAAAACCTGGGGATCTTTTACACCTGACCAGGCCAAAGGCGTATCCCAGCTCCCCTTCATCTAGTGGAGGAACAGGTACCTCACACGTTTGAGATACCCGAGCCTCCGCCCTAGGAAAGAACGCTCCTAGCAGAACCCTAGCACAGTCTCTCCACGTTGATAATACAGTATCACCAACGCGGAGAGAGGTGATATCCTCCCTCTTACGACCCCTACAGATCTTGTAGACCTGACCCCATGGGTCGTTCCTATTTTCCCCTATAAAGTTCCTCCATTCCTCTTCCTTGGTTTTGACTAGCATTTGTTTGTAATCCCTCATCACACAACTAAATTCATACCTAATCTGGGACAGCCCATCAGAGTTTGACTGTCTAGCGCGTTGACACTTTCGTCTCAATCGCCGGACAGCTCTCCTCTTCATCGTTAGCTCTTTCGTCCACCACTTAAGTTTTATCACTCTGAAGCTTTCGAACTTTCCGAGAACACTGTTGTTCACTTCCCACACTACATCGTATAGCCGAGAAATTTGCTCGTCCACCCCAAAGTCTTCAAACTCACTAAGCGGTTTTCTAATACCGCTTCCCTGACAGATCGTCCATATTGGTTCCAGTCGATACCAGAGGTACGCCATCGCCGCAATGGACTCTCATACGCCGAGGGAGGAGATTTAGGAGTAACCATAATTTGAATCAAGTTATGGTCACTCAATCCCCACCCTCCCCTAATCTCCCACCTAACATTAAAGGTCCTATTTGCTGCCTCATTGATGAAGGACACATCGATGTCGCTCACACCCCCAGGCCCATCAAACGTATACCACTCGCTTGGCTCGTTTAATATGTGAAGACTATTTGCCTTCACCCATTCGCTTAATACCTCGCCTCTAGTGTGGCTTTGATATCCTGACGAATGTCGGGATACCTTACTAAACCACATAGAGGACGAGGCATTCGCATCCATTCCTAGGATAAGCGAGCTACTACTGGCAAGTAGCAGTAGCTTATCCATGTACAGCAGGTAAGGCTCTAGAGGTTCGCTGTATTTGCAATAAACACTAGCGACTACCAATCTACCGAACTCCCCCTCTATGGATACACAAACACCCAGCTGTGACGAATCCAGAACTACGCAGTCGTAGCTCGGATTATTCACAACTATTGCGGCATTTCTCCTAAGGTCTGTGAAGACCCTAAATCCTCCAGGGAGACCCCGAACCACACCATTAGTGGCGTAGGGCTCCTGGAGTAATGCGATGCCGCACCCACCCTATAGCATACAACCCCCTAACTCGCACATTACGGCATAACAACCCTGACAATTTAGCTGTAAAATCGTCCCCATTAGTGTCTGGAAAGGGCACGCTCTACTATGCCACAGTAGACTGGACAAGCAGCTGACATCATAAGATGCCCAGCTGGTCTACCCTTAAATGCACAGTTGCGACAATGTGGTGCATTGACGCAACTAGCAGCTCTGTGGCCTTCCTGACCACACCTACGGCAGACATCGGACTTGGCCTTACATTGCGCCACTCGATGGTCAAAGCCCATGCACCGAAAACAGCCGGCAACAGGGCTGTCTGGTCGCACTCGGAAGGAAAACCACTTAATGTAGCACCTTCCCGCTTCTAAAAGGGCGGACATTACTTCCTCCGAACCCTCCAGAACGACGTTAGTTTTACCATCTGGCGCCACCTTCTGTAGTAGATAGGGACAACTTTCGTTGTAGATTTACGTGAGTACCTGCCGGCGACGGCCTTACCTCACGGTGTTCAAAAACACAACGTATCAATACAATGCGTTGATCAGCGCCCCAAACAATACGAGCTTTTTGCAAGTATTTATTTGGATACCAGTGGCAGTGTGTCTGGGTCCACACTACCATCTTGGTGTGATTCGAGGCCGACCTAAAACCTCTTCCGTTTTCGGGTACGGCACCCAGTTACTTGTGTAACTTCTTTTTTTCGAACTGAAAATTCAGTTCTTCCAGCATTTAGGTTTAAACCACAGCCACCACGATACTCCCCAAAGGGCCGAACCCAATGAGCAGATTGAACAGAAGTCCAAAGGCTTTCTGCTCCCCGTGGTACCGGAAAGTCTCCGGTCAGACTGCGTAGCCTAAACTACTGCCAGTTGAGCTCCCCATTACTCAAATGACTGGTGACATTTGTCGCTTGAACTTCAAATGTCTTTTTATTAGCTTTTTTCATTTAAAGTGTTTCTAATATCAGTTCAAGCTGAGTATTATAGCACTATCACTCCATATACTATGCTGATATTACTGGGCAAAGAATATAATAACAGTCATAGTGCATATTGGCTTTTAGTCGCCTTTTACGACAGGCATGCCTTGCCGCGGGCATATTCTATCCCCTGCCCGCAGGGGTAGTAGATAGGGACAACTTTCGTTGTAGATTTACGTGAGTACCTGCCGGCGACGGCCTTACCTCACGGTGTTCAAAACACAACGGATCAATACAATGCGTTGATCAGCGCCCCAAACAATACGAGCTTATGCAAGTATTTATTTGGATACCAGTGGCAGTGTGTCTGGGTCCACACTACCATCTTGGTATGATTCGAGGCCGACCTAAAACCTCTTCCGTTTTCGGGTACGGCACCCAGTTACTTGTGTAACTTCTTTTTTCGAACTGAAAATTCAGTTCTTCCAGCATTTAGGTTTAAACCACAGCCACCACGATACTCCCCAAAGGGCCGAACCCAATGAGCAGATTGAACAGAAGTCCAAGGGCTTTCTACTCCCCGTGGTACCGGAAAGTCTCCGGTCAGACTGCGTAGCCTAAACTACTGCTAGTTGAGCTACCCATTACTCAAATGACTGGTGACATTTGTCGCTTGAACTTCAAATGTCTTTTTATTAGCTTTTTTCATTTAAAGTGTTTCTAATATCAGTTCAAGCTGAGTATTATAGCACTACCACTCCTTATAGTATGCTGATATTACTGGGCAAAGAATATAATAACAGTCATAGTGCATATTGGCTTTTAGTCGCCTTTTACGACAGGCATGCCTTGCCGCGGGCATATTCTATCCCCTGCCCGCAGGGGTAGTAGATAGGGACAACGTCCGGTGTGTTTAACGTGAGTACCTGCCGTCGACGGCCTTATCTCACGGCGCTCAAAAGCACAGCGTATCAATACAATGCGTTGATCAGCGCCCCGAAAATGCTAGGCATTTTTCAGTACCGATTGGTAGTGTGGGATGGACACACTACACACCTTGGTAAGGTTCGAGGCCTATCTAAAACCTCTGCCGTACTTTGGGTCCGGCACCCGGTTGCAATGCAACTCCACATTGAACTGACAAAACGTGAGCTCTTCCCGCATTTGGGTATAAACCACAACCACCACGATACTCCCCGAAGGGCCAGTCCGCACGAGCAGGTTGGAGCGAACTCCAAGGGCCCCTGCTCCCCGTGGTACCAGAATTAAGTCTCCGGTCAGACCTCGTAGCCGAAACTACTACCAGATGAGCATCCATACTGCTCTGCACTGGTAACCAGGGGCTAGACCCTATTCACTCCACACAATCACTCATCTTACACACTAAAAGCTAACCCTAACCTTCAGTTAAACGCCTTCGCCGCTTAAATAACTCACGCGCAAACATTCCTAACTGTTCAGTATACTCATTGCTAGAAACTACATTACCTACACATAAACGTCCGTCTGTCCAACTAATCCCCACACCCCCAATATTCCTAATGTCTGAATACATCGGGCATTCTGCAATAACATGCACCCAATCCTCCATACGTGCCCCACACAAACACCCCGAACTATCAGAAAGGTGCCTCCGATACAAAAATGCATTCAGAGGCCCATGCCCCGTTAACAAAAATCCCAGACTCAAACAAAATCTGAAGTCTGGGTTACCCTCAACAAACGTTACATCCCGGATGTATTCATATGTCACCCGACCCTTAGGGCTATTTTCCCAACGGTCCTGCCACCTACGCCTAACCTTTAAATCCAGGAGCCTCTTGCTCTCTAGATAACCCACCCTCTCAACATCAATACCATCTGTCCAATCTGTCCGCAGCATAGAAACACTCAAGCCCCTTCTTAATCTGAATGTAACAGCACGCTGTATAACAATCAGATCAAGAGGGGGTGCACCCAACAACACTTGCATTGCATCCGTCGAAACAGTACGACAAACAGGCAAACATGCAAGCATCATGCAACGTTGCACCGAGAGGAGTTTTCGGCGACCAGAGACCGTCATCGCTGATTCCCACCATACAGCAGCCCCATAAGTGGCACAAGCCACAAACAAGCCACGATATATGGTGCGAACAGCACGGCGTCCAAGGCCCCAATCACTCCTCAAAATGCGTCGCACTTTGCCAACAATTGCCTGCAGCCGCTCACCCACACGCACCAAATGTGGGGTGAAACACATTCTTTCTCCTATAGTCAACCCCAGGTATTTAACTTCCTTCACATACCTGATGTTGACCCCATTCACCTTGACAATCGGTGGACGAACCGGCGACAATCTGCCCTTAAGCAGCATTGTAACCGTTTTGTCCACCGATATGTCAACCCCCACATCTAAACCCCAGCTATTTACAATTTCTAAAAATTGTCCCCCCGACCGTTCTAACTCAGACCGCGATCGACCCTCAACGAGAAGAAGAAGGTCGTCCGCATATGCACAACATTTACAGAGGGGCTCGAGCTGTCCAAGCAGAGAGTCCATCATAAGGTTCCAAATATATGGACCGCAGATGGATCCCTGCGGGCAGCCACGAACCACTCCAATTTCAACACTTCCATTCATACTTACTAGAGAAGCTTTTCTCTCCTTAACTTAACTTAACTTAAGCTTAAGCTTAACTCCGCCAAAGAGTAATTTCCGGACAGCCAAGCTCCTCCAGCCGCTGCAAAACTCTATCCCACCTTAAATAATCAAACGCTCCCTTGAAGTCAACAAATATGCCAAGGACATATTTGTTGACATTCTCCTTAACAACACTCTGAACATAAAACCAAGCATCTTCTGTACTGCGTCCTTCCCTGAACTCATACTGCCTATCCGACCATATACCCCGCGTTAGCTCCTGAAGCCGTTCCACCATAACTCTTTCTAATACTTTTCCAAGTACAGGAAGAAGACTGATGCCCCGATAAGAGCGAGGATCACTCCTGATCTTATCAGGAGACTTCAGGAGAGGTACAGCCCTAGCAATTTTCCACTCGCGTGGAAAATAACCCTCCCACACGCACTTATCATAAATGGCCTCCAAGTATTCCGGAATGAACTTCCACAAGCTTTTACACATCTCTCCGTTTAAACCATCAAAACCTGGGGACCGTTTAGACCTGACCAGGCCAAAGGCATACCCCAACTCCCCATCATCTAATGGAGGGACAGGTACCTCCTGTGCTTGGGGTACCTGAACCTCCGCCCTGGGAAAGAACGCACCTAATAGAACCCCCGCACACTCTCTCCACGTAGATAACACAGTGTCACCTACGCAAAGAGAGGTGATATCATCTCTCTTACGACCCCTGCAGATCTTATAGATCTGACCCCAGGGGTCATCCCTATTTTCACTAACAAAATTTCTCCATTCATATTCTTTAACCCTAACTAACATATCTTTATATTCCCTAATTTCACAACAAAAATCATACCTAACCTGAGCTAACCTGTCTGAATTGGACCGTCGAGCGCGTTGAAACTTTCGCCTCAATCGCCTGACAGTCCTCCTCTTCAAGGTTAACTCACGCGTCCACCATTTTATTTTCCTAAGCTTAAAACTTTCACACTTCTTAAGTTCCCTATCATTAACAACCCACACTATCTCATAAAGACGAGCAATCTGCTCATCAACCCCCAAGCCCTCAAACTCACTAAGCGGTATTTCCAATACCGCTTCCCTAACACACCGTCCATATTAGTTCAAGTCAATACCAGAGGTACGCCATCGCCGCAACGGACTTACGAACTGTAAAGGGGGGGACTGAGAAGAAACCATAATTTGAATCAAATTATGATCACTCAATCCCCACCCTCCCTTAATTTCCCACCCAACACGAAACACTCTATTTGCTGCCTCGTTCATCAAAGTCACGTCAATGTCACTGACACCCCTAGGCCCATCAAAAGTATACCACTCGCTCGGCTCGTTTAGAATTTGAAGGTTTTTACCCACCACCCATTCACTTAATACCACTCCACGACTGTGGCTTTGATATCCAGACGAATGCCGGGATACCTTACTAAACCACATCGAAGACGTAGCATTCGCGTCCAAGCCAAGTATAAGAGGACTACCACTCGCAAGTAGTAGTACCTTATCCATATAACTCAGATAAGGCTCTAAGGGCTCACCAAATTTACAATAGATACTAGCAACAAGTATTCTACCAAACCCCCCCTCTACAGAAACACATACACCCAGTTGTGAGGAATCCACAACTACACAATCATAGTTGGGATCACTCACAACAATTGCAGCATTAGCCCTAACGTCCAAAAAGACCCTGAAACCACCCGGAAAACCTCGAACCACACCATTGGTGGCGTAGGGCTCCTGGAGTAAGGCAATGCCGCACCCCCCCTCAGTCATATACCCCCCAACTCGCACATTACGACATACGACCCCTGACAGTTTAACTGAATAATCCCCCCCATCAGTGTCTGGCGAGGGCGCGCTCAACAATCCCACAATATATCGGGCAGACAGCCGACATCATAAGTATTTGACTTGCGTCATGTACTTGATGCTGACCCCATTTACACGGACAATCGGTGGACGAGCCGGCGACAATCTGCCCTTAAGCAGCATTGTAACCGTTTTGTCCATTGATATGTCTACACCAACACCTACACCCCAGTTGTGGACAATTTCTAAGAATCGTCCTCCCGCTCGCTCTATTTCGGACCTTGAGTGACCTTCAACTAAAAGAAGAAGGTCGTCCGCGTACGCACAACACTCGCATACTGGTTCAAGTTGTCCAAGCAGAGAGTCCATCATAAGGTTCCAAATATATGGACCACAGATGGATCCCTGCGGGCAGCCCCGAGCCACCCCAATCTCAACACTCCCATTCATTCCTACTATTGAGGCTTTTCTGTCCGAAAAGTAGCTGCGCCAGAGAGTAACTTCCGGGCAGCCGAGCTCCTCCAATCGGCACTCTGGACATACATCCAAGCATCCTCTACACTGCGTCCTTTCCTGAAACCATACTCCCTATCCGACAACATATCCCGCGCTAGATCCTGAAGTCGTTCCACCATAACTCTCTCCAGTACTTTTCCCAGCACTGGAAGGAGACTGATGAACCGATAAGAACGAGGATCACTCCTGATCTTATCAGGGGACTTCAGGAGAGGAACGACCCTAGCCCTTTTCCACTCCCGTGGAAAATATCCCTCCCACAGCAACTAGCAGCTCTGTGGCCTTCCTGACCACACCTACGGCAGACATCGGACTTGGCCTTACATTGCGCCACTCGATGGTCAAAGCCCATGCACCGAAAACAGCCGGCAACAGGGCTGTCTGGTCGCACTCGGAAGGAAAACCACTTAATGTAGCACCTTCCCGCTTCTAAAAGGGCGGACATTACTTTCTCCGAACCCTCCAGAACGACGTTAGTTTTACCATCTGGCGCCACCTTCCAGAGGCGACTGACCAACCTAACGTCGGATTTCTTTGCCTCAGGACTTAAATTCGTACTGAAGAGTTCTTCCATGAATTCTTCATGGGAGATCTCGGTGTGTACTCCTTGGCCCCAACTTCCGGTTGACACTGACGTCCAACCCTACCTCCCCGAATTTTGCGTTAGTCGCCACTTTCTCCCTCTCTAAAACGGAGGGAGTGCGGATGACCGCCCCACCACCCTTTATCGGCCTTACATCATGGATCCTTACGCCGAGTGAAGGACCCACCTCCTTGACCACCTTTTTGATTACTTCCTTAGAGGAAGTTGCAGGCCCCTTACTCCTGACCACAACTGACCAGGTCTCCACCGGCTTCGGCGACATCGGCGCTATTGCCTTCAGCACTGGTGCCGGAGGGGCAGGCGCCGAAGTCGCGGGAGCCACCATTGGTTTGGTCGGACGCGATCCCTTACAACCTCCCGTAAGGGCATCCACCTGCCCGCGAAGATGAGCGTTCCATAAGACCCCTCATCTCGGAAACCTCTATATTTTCCTCCCCGAAAACCAAAGCGCTAACCTCGGCTGTTACAGCTTTCATAGCTGCAACATGGGTGATAGCGCCACCCCCAACAACACCCCCCTTATTCGCAATACGCACCCCTTTTTTACCTTTCGTCTTTTCTCCTTCACGCTTTTTGCCTCCTCCTGCCTCCTTCGCTGCTCCGGCTATGGGTTTCGACGCTCCCGTCTCGCTGGCGCTCTCGCACGACCTCCCCAACGGTGGAGTGCCCAGGCGAGCCTTTCTGCGCGATGGGGGCTTCTCGACTTCCTTTTCGCCCGCCGATGACGCTGCCGTAATCATATCGGTTTCCGGCTCCTCGCTCTCGGCGGGTGCCTTTGCTCCTCGCCTTCGTGGTGGAGACATTTTTCTCCTACCCTCGCGATCGCGTACCTACTACACAAGTACGTAACTCGCGATCCGACAAAGTTCGAAATCGGCACTCACGAACGCGTACCTGCACTACAACAATATTGTCAGTGGCCTTCAGGTTTCTTGCGGTCTACACAAAACCGGTGCCCGAACTGTTTGTGGACAATGCGGTCACTGTCTTTTGTTCTACACACACAAAACTTCACGCCAGGCAATAACACTGCCTATTGTTTGTAGCACACACCAGGCAAAAACACTGCCTATTTTTTGTAGCACACACCAGCCAAAAACACTGCCTATTGTTTTTAAGCAAACTTAAACGTGCCTAAATTGTCACTGGCCTTCGCACCAGGCAATAACACTGTCTATTGTTAGTTTTGTCACTGTACACTTGCACTACAATTTTTAAAGCAATTACCCGCGGTAATGCTTTATGTGTCTCTGGCCTTCGATTTAATTCGCGCCAGGCAATTGTATGTTTTCTGTTAACAGAAAAAAAAAAAATTCACTGTTTTCAGCTGTCACTAAATTGTTTTATCAATGCGCGAACACGACCGTTCACTACGAGTGTCTACAACAGAGTGAGTAGATAGGGACAGCGTCCGGTGTGTTTTACGTGAGTACCTGCCGTCGACGGCCTTACCTCACGGTGCTCAAAAGCACGGCGTATCAATTACAATGCGTTGATCAGCGCCCCGAAAATGCCAGGCATTTTTCAGTACCGATTGGTAGTGTGGAATGGACACACTACACACCTTGGTGAGGTTCGAGGCCTATCTAACACCTCTGCCGTACTTTGGGTCCGGCACCCGGTTGCAGTGCAACTCCACATTTAGTGAACAAAACACTCTTCCCGCATTTGGGCATCAACCACAACCACCACGATACTCCCCGAAGGGCCAGTCCGCATGAGCAGGTTGGAGCGAACTCCCTGCTCCCCGTGGTACCAGAATTAAGTCTCCGGTCAGACCTCGTAGCCGAAGCTACTACCAGTTGAGCTTCCATACTGCTCTGTACTGGTGACCAAGGATTAAATCCCTACCCCTTATCTTTCACCCTTAATCTAACCCCTATTTTCAGCTAATTGTCTCCGCCGCCTGAACAATTCACGCGCAAACCTATCAAACGACCCTAACTGTTCGGTATTTGGACTAGTGAAGATCACACCGCTGACGTCTAATCGTCCATTAGTCCAACTAATCCCCATTCCTTCAAGGTTCCTAATGTCCGAGTACATCGGGCAGAGCGCAATAACATGCGCCCAATCTTCAGCACGCGCCCCACACATACACTCTGGCGTGTCAGAAAGGTGCCTCTGATGCAGAAATGCGTTCAGAGGACCATGTCCAGTAAGCAGAAAACCCAGGCTCAGACAGAATCGGAAGTCTGGGTTTTCTTCTACAAACCTAACGTCCCGGATGTACCCATAGGTCACCCTACCGTTAGGGCTATTGTCCCAACGGTCTTGCCACCTTATCTTAACCCTGTCCTCTAGAAGTCTCTTGCTTCCTAGATATCCTTCCCTCTCTACGTCAAGGTCGGAAATCAGGTTATTCTGCAGCAAGGACACACTCAAGCCTCTTCTTAACCTGAATGCAACAGCACGCTGTATGACAATCAGGTCAAGAGGGGGTGCACCTAACAAAACTTGCATCGCATCCGTTGAAACGGTGCGACACACTGGCAAACAGGTTAGCATCATACAGCGCTGCACGGAGAGTAGTTTTTGGCGACCGAAGACCGTCGTGGCTAATTCCCACCATACTGCAGCTCCATAAGTGGCACAGGCCACAAATAAGCCACGATATATGGTACGAACCGCACGACGTCCGAGGCCCCAATCACTCCGTAAAACGCGCCTGACCTTGCCGACAGTCGCCAGCAGTCTTTCTTTCACGCTAAACAAGTGTGGTGTGAAACACATCATTTCCCTCATGGTCAACCCCAAGTATTTGACTTGCGTCATGTACTTGATGCTGACCCCATTTACACGGACAATCGGTGGACGAGCCGGCGACAATCTGCCCTTAAGCAGCATTGTAACCGTTTTGTCCATTGATATGTCTACACCAACACCTACACCCCAGCTGTGGACAATTTCTAAGAATCGTCCTCCCGCTCGCTCTATTTCGGACCTTGAGTGACCTTCAACTAAAAGAAGAAGGTCGTCCGCGTACGCACAACACTTGCATACTGGTTCAAGTTGGCCAAGCAGAGAGTCCATCATAAGGTTCCAAATATATGGACCACAGATGGATCCCTGCGGGCAGCCCCGAGCCACCCCAATCTCAACACTCCCATTCATTCCTACGATTGAGGCTTTTCTGTCCGAAAAGTAGCTGCGCCAGAGAGTAACTTCCGGGCAGCCGAGCTCCTCCAATCGTTCAATCACCCTATCCCAGATTAGGTAGTCAAAAGCTCCCTTAAAGTCGACAAATATGCCAAGGACATATTCGTTGACGTTCTCCCTAACGGCACTCTGGACATACATCCAAGCATCCTCTACACTGCGTCCTTTCCTGAAACCATACTGCCTATCCGACCACATATCCCGCGTTAGATCCTGAAGTCGTTCCACCATAACTCTCTCCAGTACTTTTCCCAGCACTGGAAGGAGACTGATGCCCCGATAAGAACGAGGATCACTCCTGATCTTATCAGGGGACTTCAGGAGAGGAACGACCCTAGCCCTTTTCCACTCCCGTGGAAAATATCCCTCCCACACGCACTTATTGTAAATGGCCTCCAAGTATTCCGGAATGAACTTCCACATACTTTTACACATCTCTCCGTTCAAACCATCAAAACCTGGGGATCTTTTACACCTGACCAGGCCAAAGGCGTATCTCAGCTCCCCTTCATCTAGTGGAGGAACAGGTACCTCACACGTTTGAGATACCCGAGCCTCCGCCCTAGGAAAGAACGCTCCTAGCAGAACCCCAGCACAGTCTCTCCACGTTGATAGTACAGTATCACCAACGCGGAGAGAGGTGATATCCTCCCTCTTACGACCCCTACAGATCTTGTAGACCTGACCCCATGGGTCGTTCCTATTTTCCCCTATAAAGTTCCTCCATTCCTCTTCCTTGGTTTTGACTAGCATTTGTTTGTAATCCCTCATCACACAACTAAATTCATACCTAATCTGGGACAGCCCATCAGAGTTTGACTGTCTAGCGCGATGACACTTTCGTCTCAATCGCCGAACAGCTCTCCTCTTCATCGTTAGCTCTTTCGTCCACCACTTAAGTTTTCTCACTCTGAAGCTTTCGAACTTTCCGAGAACACTGTTGTTCACTTCCCACACTACATCGTATAGCCGAGAAATTTGCTCGTCCACCCCAAAGTCTTCAAACTCACTAAGCGGTATTTCTAATACCGCTTCCCTGACAGATCGTCCATATTGGTTCCAGTCGATACCAGAGGTACGCCATCGCCGCAATGGACTCTCATACGCCGAGGGAGGAGATTTAGGAGTAACCATAATTTGAATCAAGTTATGGTCACTCAATCCCCACCCTCCCCTAATCTCCCACCTAACATTAAAGGTCCTATTTGCTGCCTGATTGATGAAGGACACATCGATGTCGCTCACACCCCCAGGCCCATCAAACGTATACCACTCGCTTGGCTCGTTTAATATGTGAAGACTATTTGCCTTCACCCATTCGCTTAATACCTCGCCTCTAGTGTGGCTTTGATATCCTGACGAATGTCGGGATACCTTACTAAACCACATAGAGGACGAGGCATTCGCATCCATTCCTAGGATAAGCGAGCTACTACTGGCAAGTAGCAGTAGCTTATCCATGTACAGCAGGTAAGGCTCTAGAGGTTCGCTGTATTTGCAATAAACACTAGCGACTACCAATCTACCGAACTCCCCCTCTATGGATACACAAACACCCAGCTGTGACGAATCCAGAACTACGCAGTCGTAGCTCGGATTATTCACAACTATTGCGGCATTTCTCCTAAGGTCTGTGAAGACCCTAAATCCTCCAGGGAGACCCCGAACCACACCATTAGTGGCGTAGGGCTCCTGGAGTAATGCGATGCCGCACCCACCCTATAGCATACAACCCCCTAACTCGCACATTACGGCATAACAACCCTGACAATTTAGCTGTAAAATCGTTCCCATTAGTGTCTGGAAAGGGCACGCTCTACTATGCCACAGTAGACTGGACAAGCAGCTGACATCATAAGATGCCCAGCTGGTCTACCCTTAAATGCACAGTTGCGACAATGTGGTGCATTGACGCAACTAGCAGCTCTGTGGCCTTCCTGACCACACCTACGGCAGACATCGGACTTGGCCTTACATTGCGCCACTCGATGGTCAAAGCCCATGCACCGAAAACAGCCGGCAACAGGGCTGTCTGGTCGCACTCGGAAGGAAAACCACTTAATGTAGCACCTTCCCGCTTCTAAAAGGGCGGACATTACTTCCTCCGAACCCTCCAGAACGACGTTAGTTTTACCATCTGGCGCCACCTTCTGTAGTAGATAGGGACAACTTTCGTTGTAGATTTACGTGAGTACCTGCCGGCGACGGCCTTACCTCACGGTGTTCAAAAACACAACGTATCAATACAATGCGTTGATCAGCGCCCCAAACAATACGAGCTTTTTGCAAGTATTTATTTGGATACCAGTGGCAGTGTGTCTGGGTCCACACTACCATCTTGGTGTGATTCGAGGCCGACCTAAAACCTCTTCCGTTTTCGGGTACGGCACCCAGTTACTTGTGTAACTTCTTTTTTTCGAACTGAAAATTCAGTTCTTCCAGCATTTAGGTTTAAACCACAGCCACCACGATACTCCCCAAAGGGCCGAACCAAATGAGCAGATTGAACAGAAGTCCAAGGGCTTTCTGCTCCCCGTGGTACCGGAAAGTCTCCGGTCAGACTGCGTAGCCTAAACTACTGCCAGTTGAGCTCCCCATTATTAATGACTGGTGACATTTGTCGCTTGAACTTCAAATGTCTTTTTATTAGCTTTTTTCATTTAAAGTGTTTCTAATATCAGTTCAAGCTGAGTATTATAGCACTATCACTCCATATACTATGCTGATATTACTGGGCAAAGAATATAATAACAATCATAGTGCATATTGGCTTTTAGTCGCCTTTTACGACAGGCATGCCTTGCCACGGGCATATTCTATCCCCTGCCCGCAGGGGTAGTAGATAGGGACAACGTCCGGAATGTTTAACGTGAGTACCTGCCGTCGACGGCCTTATCTCACGGCGCTCAAAAGCACAGCGTATCAATACAATGCGTTGATCAGCGCCCCGAAAATGCTAGGCAATTTTCAGTACCGATTGGTAGTGTGGGATGGACACACTACACACCTTGGTAAGGTTCGAGGCCTATCTAAAACCTCTGCCGTACTCTGGGTCCGGCACCCGGTTGCAATGCAACTCCACATTGAACTGACAAAACGTGAGCTCTTCCCGCATTTGGGTATAAACCACAACCACCACGATACTCCCCGAAGGGCCAGTCCGCACGAGCAGGTTGGAGCGAACTCCAAGGGCCCCTGCTCCCCGTGGTACCAGAATTAAGTCTCCGGTCAGACCTCGTAGCCGAAACTACTACCAGTTGAGCATCCATACTGCTCTGCACTGGTAACCAGGGGCTAGACCCCATTCACTCCACACAATCACTCATCTTACACACTAAAAGCTAACCCTAACCTTCAGTTAAACGCCTTCGCCGCTTAAATAACTCACGCGCAAACATTCCTAACTGTTCAGTATACTCATTGCTAGAAACTACATTACCTACACATAAACGTCCGTCTGTCCAACTAATATCCACACCCCCAATATTCCTAATGTCTGAATACATCGGGCATTCTGCAATAACATGCACCCAATCCTCCATACGTGCCATACACAAACACCCCGAACTATCAGAAAGGTGCCTCCGATACAAAAATGCATTCAGAGGCCCATGCCCCGTTAACAAAAATCCCAGACTCAAACAAAATCTGAAGTCTGGGTTACCCTCAACAAACGTTACATCCCGGATGTATTCATATGTCACCCGACCCTTAGGGCTATTTTCCCAACGGTCCTGCCACCTACGCCTAACCTTTAAATCCAGGAGCCTCTTGCTCTCTAGATAACCCACCCTCTCAACATCAATACCATCTGTCCAATCTGTCCGCAGCATAGAAACACTCAAGCCCCTTCTTAATCTGAATGTAACAGCACGCTGTATAACAATCAGATCAAGAGGGGGTGCACCCAACAACACTTGCATTGCATCCGTTGAAACGGTGCGACACACTGGCAAACAGGCTAGCATCATACAGCGCTGCACGGAGAGTAGTTTTTGGCGACCGAAGACCGTCGTGGCTAATTCCCACCATACTGCAGCTCCATAAGTGGCACAGGCCACAAATAAGCCACGATATATGGTGCGAACAGCACGGCGTCCAAGGCCCCAATCACTCCTCAAAATGCGTCGCACTTTGCCAACGATTGCCTGCAGTCGCTCACCCACACGCACCAAATGTGGGGTGAAACACATTCTTTCTCCTATAGTCAACCCCAGGTATTTAACTTCCTTCACATACCTGATGTTGACCCCATTCACCTTGACAATCGGTGGACGAACCGGCGACAATCTGCCCTTAAGCAGCATTGTAACCGTTTTGTCCACCGATATGTCAACCCCCACATCTAAACCCCAGCTATTTACAATTTCTAAAAATTGTCCCCCCGACCGTTCTAACTCAGACCGCGATCGACCCTCAACGAGAAGAAGAAGGTCGTCCGCATATGCACAACATTTACAGAGGGGCTCGAGCTGTCCAAGCAGAGAGTCCATCATAAGGTTCCAAATATATGGACCGCAGATGGATCCCTGCGGGCAGCCACGAACCACTCCAATTTCAACACTTCCATTCATACTTACTAGAGAAGCTTTTCTCTCCGAAAAGTAACTCCGCCAAAGAGTAATTTCCGGACAGCCAAGCTCCTCCAGCCGCTGCAAAACTCTATCCCACCTTAAATAATCAAACGCTCCCTTGAAGTCAACAAATATGCCCAGGACATATTTGTTGACATTCTCCTTAGCAACACTCTGAACATAAAACCAAGCATCTTCTGTACTGCGTCCTTCCCTGAACCCATACTGCCTATCCGACCATATACCCCGCGTTAGCTCCTGAAGCCGTTCCACCATAACTCTTTCCAATACTTTTCCAAGTACTGGAAGAAGACTGATGCCCCGATAAGAGCGAGGATCACTCCTGATCTTATCAGGAGACTTCAGGAGAGGTACAACCCTAGAAATTTTCCACTCGCGTAGAAAATAACCCTCCCACACGCACTTATCATAAATGGCCTCCAAGTATTCCGGAATGAACTTCCACAAGCTTTTACACATCTCTCCGTTCAAACCATCAAAACCTGGGGACCGTTTAGACCTGACCAGGCCAAAGGCATACCCCAACTCCCCATCATCTAATGGAGGGACAGGTACCTCCTGTGCTTGGGGTACCTGAACCTCCGCCCTGGGAAAGAACGCACCTAATAGAACCCCCGCACACTCTCTCCACGTAGATAACACAGTGTCACCTACGCAAAGAGAGGTGATATCATCTCTCTTACGACACCTGCAGATCTTATAGATCTGACCCCAGGGGTCATCCCTATTTTCACTAACAAAATTCCTCCATTCATATTCTTTAACCCTAACTAACATATCTTTATATTCCCTAATTTCACAACAAAAATCATACCTAACCTGAGCTAACCTGTCTGAATTGGACCGTCGAGCGCGTTGAAACTTTCGTCTCAATCGCCTGACAGTCCTCCTCTTCAAGGTTAACTCACGCGTCCACCATTTTATTTTCCTAAGCTTAAAACTTTCACACTTCTTAAGTTCCCTATCATTAACAACCCACACTATCTCATAAAGACGAGCAATCTGCTCATCAACCCCCAAGCCCTCAAACTCACTAAGCGGTATTTCCAATACCGCTTCCCTAACACACCGTCCATATTAGTTCAAGTCAATACCAGAGGTACGCCATCGCCGCAACGGACTTACGAACTGTAAAGGGGGGGACTGAGAAGAAACCATAATTTGAATCAAATTATGATCACTCAATCCCCACCCTCCCTTAATTTCCCACCCAACACGAAACACTCTATTTGCTGCCTCGTTCATCAAAGTCACGTCAATGTCACTGACACCCCTAGGCCCATCAAAAGTATACCACTCGCTCGGCTCGTTTAGAATGTGAAGGTTTTTACCCACCACCCATTCACTTAATACCACTCCACGACTGTGGCTTTGATATCCAGACGAATGCCGGGATACCTTACTAAACCACATCGAAGACGTAGCATTCGCGTCCAAGCCAAGTATAAGAGGACTACCACTCGCAAGTAGTAGTACCTTATCCATATAACTCAGATAAGGTTCTAAGGGCTCACCAAATTTACAATAGATACTAGCAACAAGTATTCTACCAAACCCCCCCTCTACAGAAACACATACACCCAGTTGTGAGGAATCCACAACTACACAATCATAGTTGGGATCACTCACAACAATTGCAGCATTAGCCCTAACGTCCAAAAAGACCCTGAAACCACCCGGAAAACCTCGAACCACACCATTGGTGGCGTAGGGCTCCTGGAGTAAGGCAATACCGCACCCCCCCTCAGTCATATACCCCCCAACTCGCACATTACGACATACGACCCCTGACAGTTTAACTGAATAATCCCCCCCATCAGTGTCTGGCGAGGGCGCGCTCAACAATCCCACAATATATCGGGCAGACAGCCGACATCATAAAATGCCCAGCTGGCCTACCCTTGAATGCACAGTTACGGCAATGGATTGCTACGTCAAGGTCGGAAATCAGGTTATTCTGCAGCAAGGACACACTCAAGCCTCTTCTTAACCTGAATGCAACAGCACGCTGTATGACAATCAGGTCAAGAAGGGGTGCACCTAACAAAACTTGCATCGCATCCGTTGAAACGGTGCGACACACTGGCAAACAGGCTAGCATCATACAGCGCTGCACGGAGAGTAGTTTTTGGCGACCGAAGACCGTCGTGGCTAATTCCCACCATACTGCAGCTCCATAAGTGGCACAGGCCACAAATAAGCCACGATATATGGTGCGAACCGCACGACGTCCGAGGCCCCAATCACTCCGTAAAACGCGCCTGACCTTGCCGACAGTCGCCAGCAGTCTTTCTTTCACGCTAACCAAGTGTGGTGTGAAACACATCCTTTCCCTCATGGTCAACCCCAAGTATTTGACTTGCGTCATGTACTTGATGCTGACCCCATTTACACGGACAATCGGTGGACGAGCCGGCGACAATCTGCCCTTAAGCAGCATTGTAACCGTTTTGTCCATTGATATGTCTACACCAACACCTACACCCCAGCTGTGGACAATTTCTAAGAATCGTCCTCCCGCTCGCTCTATTTCGGACCTTGAGTGACCTTCAACTAAAAGAAGAAGGTCGTCCGCGTACGCACAACACTCGCATACTGGTTCAAGTTGTCCAAGCAGAGAGTCCATCATAAGGTTCCAAATATATGGACCACAGATGGATCCCTGCGGGCAGCCCCGAGCCACCCCAATCTCAACACTCCCATTCATTGCTACTATTGAGGCTTTTCTGTCCGAAAAGTAGCTGCGCCAGAGAGTAACTTCCGGGCAGCCGAGCTCCTCCAATCGGCACTCTGGACATACATCCAAGCATCCTCTACACTGCGTCCTGAAACCATACTGCCTATCCGACCACATATCCCGCGTTAGATCCTGAAGTCGTTCCACCATAACTCTCTCCAGTACTTTTCCCAGCACTGGAAGGAGACTGATGCCCCGATAAGAACGAGGATCACTCCTGATCTTATCAGGGGACTTCAGGAGAGGAACGACCCTAGCCCTTTTCCACTCCCGTGGAAAATATCCCTCCCACACGCACTTATTGTAAATGGCCTCCAAGTATTCCGGAATGAACTTCCACATGCTTTTACACATCTCTCCGTTCAAACCATCAAAACCTGGGGATCTTTTACACCTGACCAGGCCAAAGGCGTATCCCAGCTCCCCTTCATCTAGTGGAGGAACAGGTACCTCACACGTTTGAGATACCCGAGCCTCCGCCCTAGGAAAGAACGCTCCTAGCAGAACCCCAGCACAGTCTCTCCACGTTGATAGTACAGTATCACCAACGCGGAGAGAGGTGATATCCTCCCTCTTACGACCCCTACAGATCTTGTAGACCTGACCCCATGGGTCGTTCCTATTTTCCCCTATAAAATTCCTCCATTCCTCTTCCTTGGTTTTGACTAGCATTTGTTTGTAATCCCTCATCACACAACTAAATTCATACCTAATCTGGGACAGCCCATCAGAGTTTGACTGTCTAGCGCGTTGAAATTTTCGTCTCAATCGCCGAACAGCTCTCCTCTTCATCGTTAGCTCTTTCGTCCACCACTTAAGTTTTCTCACTCTGAAGCTTTTGAACTTTCCGAGAACACTGTTGTTCACTTCCCACACTACATCGTATAGCCGAGAAATTTGCTCGTCCACCCCAAAGTCTTCAAACTCACTAAGCGGTATTTCTAATACCGCTTCCCTGACAGATCGTCCATATTGGTTCCAGTCGATACCAGAGGTACGCCATCGCCCCAATGGACTCTCATACGCCGAGGGAGGAGATTTAGGAGTAACCATAATTTGAATCAAGTTATGGTCACTCAATCCCCACCCTCCCCTAATCTCCCACCTAACGTTAAAGGTCCTATTTGCTGCCTCATTGATGAAGGACACATCGATGTCGCTCACACCCCCAGGCCCATCAAACGTATATCACTCGCTTGGCTCGTTAAATATGTGAAGACTATTTGCCTCCACCCATTCGCTTAATACCTCGCCTCTAGTGTGGCTTTGATATCCTGACGAATGTCGGGATACCTTACTAAACCACATAGAGGACGAGGCATTCGCATCCATTCCTAGGATAAGCGAGCTACTACTGGCAAGTAGCAGTAGCTTATCCATGTACAGCAGGTAAGGCTCTAGAGGTTCGCTGTATTTGCAATAAACACTAGCGACTACCAATCTACCGAACTCCCCCTCTATGGATACACAAACACCCAGCTGTGACGAATCCAGAACTACGCAGTCGTAGCTCGGATTATTCACAACTATTGCGGCATTTCTCCTAAGGTCTGTGAAGACCCTAAATCCTTCAGGGAGACCCCGAACCACACCATTAGTGGTGTAGGGCTCCTGGAGTAATGCGATGCCGCACCCATCCTCTAGCATACAACCCCCTAACTCGCACATTACGGCATAACAACCCTGACAATTTAGCTGTAAAATCGTCCCCATTAATGTCTCGAAAGGGCACGCTCTACTATGCCACAGTAGACTGGACAAGCAGCTGACATCATAAGATGCCCAGCTGGTCTACCCTTAAATGCACAGTTGCGACAATGTGGTGCATTGACGCAACTAGCAGCTCTGTGGCCTTCCTGACCACACCTACGGCAGACATCGGACTTGGCCTTACATTGCGCCACTCGATGGTCAAAGCCCATGCACCGAAAACAGCCGGAAACAGGGCTGTCTGGGCGCACTCGGAAGGAAAACCACTTAATGTAGCACCTTCCCGCTTCTAAAAGGGCGGACATTACTTTCTCCGAACCCTCCAGAACGACGTTAGTTTTACCATCTGGCGCCACCTTCCAGGGGCGACTGACCAACCTAACGTCGGATTTCTTTGCCTCAGGACTTAAATTCGTACTGAAGAGTTCTTCCATGAATTCTTCATGGGAGATCTCGGTGTGTACGCCTTGGCCCCAACTTCCGGTTGACACTGACGTCCAACCCTACCTCCCCGAATTTTGCGTTAGTCGCCACTTTCTCCCTCTCTAAAACGGAGGGAGTGCGGATGACCGCCCCACCACCCTTTATCGGCCTTACATCATGGATCCTTACGCCGAGTGAAGGACCCACCTCCTTGACCACCTTTTTGATTACTTCCTTAGAGGAAGTTGCAGGCCCCTTACTCCTGACCACAACTGACCAGGTCTCCACCGGCTTCGGCGACATCGGCGCTATTGCCTTCAGCACTGGTGCCGGAGGGGCAGGCGCCGAAGTCGCGGGAGCCACCATTGGTTTGGTCGGACGCGATCCCTTACAACCTCCCGTAAGGGCATCCACCTGCCCGCGAAGATGAGCGTTCTCCGCAATTATGGTCATCAGCAGTGCCTCGTACTTCGAGGCAAGCTCCATAAGACCCCTCATCTCGGAAACCTCTATATTTTCCCCCCCGAAAACCAAAGCGCTAACCTCGGCTGTTACAGCTTTCATAGCTGCAACATGGGTGATAGCGCCACCCCCAACAACACCCCCCTTATTCGCAATACGCTCCCCTTTTTTACCTTTCGTCTTTTCTCCTTCACGCTTTTTGCCTCCTCCTGCCTCCTTCGCTGCTCCGGCTATGGGTTTCGACGCTCCCGTCTCGCTGGCGCTCTCGCACGACCTCCCCAACGGTGGAGTGCCCAGGCGAGCCTTTCTGCGCGATGGGGGCTTCTCGACTTCCTTTTCTCCCGCCGATGACGCTGCCGTAATCATATCGGTTTCCGGCTCCTCGCTCTCGGCGGGTGCCTTTGCTCCTCGCCTTCGTGGTGGAGACATTTTTCTCCTACCCTCGCGATCGCGTACCTACTACACAAGTACGTAACTCGCGATCCGACAAAGTTCGAAATCGGCACTCACGAACGCGTACCTGCACTACAACAATATTGTCAGTGGCCTTCAGGTTTCTTGCGGTCTACACAAAACCGGTGCCCGAACTGTTTGTGGACAATGCGGTCACTGTCTTTTGTTCTACACACACAAAACTTCACGCCAGGCAATAACACTGCCTATTGTTTGTAGCACACACCAGGCAAAAACACTGCCTATTGTTTTTAAGCAAACTTAAACGTGCCTAAATTGTCACTGGCCTTCGCACCAGGCAATAACACTGTCTATTGTTAGTTTTGTCACTGTACACTTGCACTACAATTTTTAAAGCAATTACCCGCGGTAATGCTTTATGTGTCTCTGGCCTTCGATTTAATTCGCGCCAGGCAATTATTTGTTTTCTGTTAACAGAAAAAAAAAAAAAAATTCACTGTTTTCAGCTGTCACTAAATTGTTTTATCAATGCGCGAACACGACCGTTCACTACGAGTGTCTACAACAGAGTGAGTAGATAGGGACAGCGTCCGGTGTGTTTTACGTGAGTACCTGCCGTCGACGGCCTTACCTCACGGTGCTCAAAAGCACGGCGTATCAATTACAATGCGTTGATCAGCGCCCCGAAAATGCCAGGCATTTTTCAGTACCGATTGGTAGTGTGGAATGGACACACTACACACCTTGGTGAGGTTCGAGGCCTATCTAACACCTCTGCCGTACTTTGGGTCCGGCACCCGGTTGCAGTGCAACTCCACATTTAGTGAACAAAACACTCTTCCCGCATTTGGGCATCAACCACAACCACCACGATACTCCCCGAAGGGCCAGTCCGCATGAGCAGGTTGGAGCGAACTCCCTGCTCCCCGTGGTACCAGAATTAAGTCTCCGGTCAGACCTCGTAGCCGAAGCTACTACCAGTTGAGCTTCCATACTGCTCTGTACTGGTGACCAGGGATTAAATCCCTACCCCTTATCTTTCACCCTTGATCTAACCCCTATTTTAAGCTAATTGTCTCCGCCGCCTGAACAATTCACGCGCAAACCTATCAAACGACCCTAACTGTTCGGTATTTGGACTAGTGAAGATCACACCGCTGACGTCTAATCGTCCATTAGTCCAACTAATCCCCATTCCTTCAAGGTTCCTAATGTCCGAGTACATCGGGCAGAGCGCAATAACATGCGCCCAATCTTCAACACGCGCCCCACACATACACTCTGGCGTGTCAGAAAGGTGCCTCTGATGCAGAAATGCGTTCAGAGGACCATGTCCAGTAAGCAGAAAACCCAGGCTCAGACAGAATCGGAAGTCTGGGTTTTCTTCTACAAACCTAACGTCCCGGATGTACCCATAGGTCACCCTACCGTTAGGGCTATTGTCCCAACGGTCTTGCCACCTTATCTTAACCCTGTCCTCTAGAAGTCTCTTGCTTCCTAGATATCCTTCCCTCTCTACGTCAAGGTCGGAAATCAGGTTATTCTGCAGCAAGGACACACTCAAGCCTCTTCTTAACCTGAATGCAACAGCACGCTGTATGACAATCAGGTCAAGAGGGGGTGCACCTAACAAAACTTGCATCGCATCCGTTGAAACGGTGCGACACACTGGCAAACAGGCTAGCATCATACAGCGCTGCACGGAGAGTAGTTTTTGGCGACCGAAGACCGTCGTGGCTAATTCCCACCATACTGCAGCTCCATAAGTGGCACAGGCCACAAATAAGCCACGATATATGGTACGAACCGCGCGACGTCCGAGGCCCCAATCACTCCGTAAAACGCGCCTGACCTTGCCGACAGTCGCCAGCAGTCTTTCTTTCACGCTAAACAAGTGTGGTGTGAAACACATCATTTCCCTCATGGTCAACCCCAAGTATTTGACTTGCGTCATGTACTTGATGCTGACCCCATTTACACGGACAATCGGTGGACGAGCCGGCGACAATCTGCCCTTAAGCAGCATTGTAACCGTTTTGTCCATTGATATGTCTACACCAACACCTACACCCCAGCTGTGGACAATTTCTAAGAATCGTCCTCCCGCTCGCTCTATTTCGGACCTTGAGTGACCTTCAACTAAAAGAAGAAGGTCATCCGCGTACGCACAACACTTGCATACTGGTTCAAGTTGGCCAAGCAGAGAGTCCATCATAAGGTTCCAAATATATGGACCACAGATGAATCCCTGCGGGCAGCCCCGAGCCACCCCAATCTCAACACTCCCATTCATTCCTACTATTGAGGCTTTTCTGTCCGAAAAGTAGCTGCGCCAGAGAGTAACTTCCGGGCAACCGAGCTCCTCCAATCGTTCAATCACCCTATCCCAGATTAGGTAGTCAAAAGCTCCCTTAAAGTCAACAAATATGCCAAGGACATATTCGTTGACGTTCTCCCTAACGGCACTCTGGACATACATCCAAGCATTCTCTACACTGCGTCCTTTCCTGAAACCATACTGCCTATCCGACCACATATCCCGCGTTAGATCCTGAAGTCGTTCCACCATAACTCTCTCCAGTACTTTTCCCAGCACTGGAAGGAGACTGATGCCCCGATAAGAACGAGGATCACTCCTGATCTTATCAGGGGACTTCAGGAGAGGAACGACCCTAGCCCTTTTCCACTCCCGTGGAAAATATCCCTCCCACACGCACTTATTGTAAATGGCCTCCAAGTATTCCGGAATGAACTTCCACATGCTTTTACACATCTCTCCGTTCAAACCATCAAAACGTGGGGATCTTTTACACCTGACCAGGCCAAAGGCGTATCCCAGCTCCCCTTCATCTAGTGGAGGAACAGGTACCTCACACGTTTGAGATACCCGAGCCTCCGCCCTAGGAAAGAACGCTCCTAGCAGAACCCTAGCACAGTCTCTCCACGTTGATAATACAGTATCACCAACGCGGAGAGAGGTGATATCCTCCCTCTTACGACCCCTACAGATCTTGTAGACCTGACCCCATGGGTCGTTCCTATTTTCCCCTATAAAGTTCCTCCATTCCTCTTCCTTGGTTTTGACTAGCATTTGTTTGTAATCCCTCATCACACAACTAAATTCATACCTAATCTGGGACAGCCCATCAGAGTTTGACTGTCTAGCGCGTTGACACTTTCGTCTCAATCGCCGGACAGCTCTCCTCTTCATCGTTAGCTCTTTCGTCCACCACTTAAGTTTTATCACTCTGAAGCTTTCGAACTTTCCGAGAACACTGTTGTTCACTTCCCACACTACATCGTATAGCCGAGAAATTTGCTCGTCCACCCCAAAGTCTTCAAACTCACTAAGCGGTTTTCTAATACCGCTTCCCTGACAGATCGTCCATATTGGTTCCAGTCGATACCAGAGGTACGCCATCGCCCCAATGGACTCTCATACGCCGAGGGAGGAGATTTAGGAGTAACCATAATTTGAATCAAGTTATGGTCACTCAATCCCCACCCTCCCCTAATCTCCCACCTAACATTAAAGGTCCTATTTGCTGCCTCATTGATGAAGGACACATCGATGTCGCTCACACCCCCAGGCCCATCAAACGTATACCACTCGCTTGGCTCGTTTAATATGTGAAGACTATTTGCCTCCACCCATTCGCTTAATACCTCGCCTCTAGTGTGGCTTTGATATCCTGACGAATGTCGGGATACCTTACTAAGCCACATAGAGGACGAGGCATTCGCATCCATTCCTAGGATAAGCGAGCTACTACTGGCAAGTAGCAGTAGCTTATCCATGTACAGCAGGTAAGGCTCTAGAGGTTCGCTGTATTTGCAATAAACACTAGCGACTACCAATCTACCGAACTCCCCCTCTATGGATACACAAACACCCAGCTGTGACGAATCCAGAACTACGCAGTCGTAGCTCGGATTATTCACAACTATTGCGGCATTTCTCCTAAGGTCTGTGAAGACCCTAAATCCTCCAGGGAGACCCCGAACCACACCATTAGTGGCGTAGGGCTCCTGGAGTAATGCGATGCCGCACCCACCCTATAGCATACAACCCCCTAACTCGCACATTACGGCATAACAACCCTGACAATTTAGCTGTAAAATCGTCCCCATTAGTGTCTGGAAAGGGCACGCTCTACTATGCCACAGTAGACTGGACAAGCAGCTGACATCATAAGATGCCCAGCTGGTCTACCCTTAAATGCACAGTTGCGACAATGTGGTGCATTGACGCAACTAGCAGCTCTGTGGCCTTCCTGACCACACCTACGGCAGACATCGGACTTGGCCTTACATTGCGCCACTCGATGGTCAAAGCCCATGCACCGAAAACAGCCGGCAACAGGGCTGTCTGGTCGCACTCGGAAGGAAAACCACTTAATGTAGCACCTTCCCGCTTCTAAAAGGGCGGACATTACTTCCTCCGAACCCTCCAGAACGACGTTAGTTTTACCATCTGGCGCCACCTTCTGTAGTAGATAGGGACAACTTTCGTTGTAGATTTACGTGAGTACCTGCCGGCGACGGCCTTACCTCACGGTGTTCAAAAACACAACGTATCAATACAATGCATTGATCAGCGCCCCAAACAATACGAGCTTATGCAAGTATTTATTTGGATACCAGTGGCAGTGTGTCTGGGTCCACACTACCATCTTGGTATAATTCGAGGCCGACCTAAAACCTCTTCCGTTTTCGGGTACGGCACCCAGTTACTTGTGTAACTTCTTTTTTCGAACTGAAAATTCAGTTCTTCCAGCATTTAGGTTTAAACCACAGCCACCACGATACTCCCCAAAGGGCCGAACCCAATGAGCAGATTGAACAGAAGTCCAAGGGCTTTCAGCTCCCCGTGGTACCGGAAAGTCTCCGGTCAGACTGCGTAGCCTAAACTACTGCCAGTTGAGCTACCCATTACTCAAATGACTGGTGACATTTGTCGCTTGAACTTCAAATGTCTTTTTATTAGCTTTTTTCATTTAAAGTGTTTCTAATATCAGTTCAAGCTGAGTATTATAGCACTATCACTCCATATACTATGCTGATATTACTGGGCAAAGAATATAATAACAGTCATAGTGCATATTGGCTTTTAGTCGCCTTTTACGACAGGCATGCCTTGCCGCGGGCATATTCTATCCCCTGCCCGCAGGGGTAGTAGATAGGGACAACGTCCGGTGTGTTTAACGTGAGTACCTGCCGTCGACGGCCTTATCTCACGGCGCTCAAAAGCACAGCGTATCAATACAATGCGTTGATCAGCGCCCCGAAAATGCTAGGCATTTTTCAGTACCGATTGGTAGTAAGGGATGGACACACTACACACCTTGGTAAGGTTCGAGGCCTATCTAAAACCTCTGCCCTGCTTTGGGTCCGGCACCCGATTGCAATGCAACTCCACATTGAACTGACAAAACGTGAGCTCTTCCCGCATTTGGGTATAAACCACAACCACCACGATACTCCCCGAAGGGCCAGTCCGCACGAGCAGGTTGGAGCGAACTCCAAGGGCCCCTGCTCCCCGTGGTACCAGAATTAAGTCTCCGGTCAGACCTCGTAGCCGAAACTACTACCAGTTGAGCATCCATACTGCTCTGGACTGGTAACCAGGGGCTAGACCCCATTCACTCCACACAATCACTCATCTTACACACTAAAAGCTAACCCTAACCTTCAGTTAAACGCCTTCGCCGCTTAAATAACTCACGCGCAAACATTCCTAACTGTTCAGTATACTCATTGCTAGAAACTACATTACCTACACATAAACGTCCGTCTGTCCAACTAATCCCCACACCCCCAATATTCCTAATGTCTGAATACATCGGGCATTCTGCAATAACATGCACCCAATCCTCCATACGTGCCCCACACAAACACCCCGAACTATCAGAAAGGTGCCTCCGATACAAAAATGCATTCAGAGGCCCGTGCCCCGTTAACAAAAATCCCAGACTCAAACAAAATCTGAAGTCTGGGTTACCCTCAACAAACGTTACATCCCGGATGTATTCATATGTCACCCGACCCTTAGGGCTATTATCCCAACGGTCCTGCCACCCACGCCTAACCTTTAAATCCAGGAGCCTCTTGGTCTCTAGATAACCCACCCTCTCAACATCAATACCATCTGTCCAATCTGTCCGCAGCATAGAAACACTCAAGCCCCTTCTTAATCTGAATGTAACAGCAGGCTGTATAACAATCAGCTCAAGAGGGGGTGCACCCAACAACACTTGCATTGCATCCGTCGAAACAGTACGACAAACAGGCAAACATGCAAGCATCATGCAACGTTGCACCGAGAGGAGTTTTCGGCGACCAGAGACCGTCATCGCTGATTCCCACCATACAGCAGCCCCATAAGTGGCACAAGCCACAAACAAGCCACGATATATGGTGCGAACAGCACGGCGTCCAAGGCCCCAATCACTCCTCAAAATGCGTCGAACTTTGCCAACAATTGCCTGCAGCCGCTCACGCACACGCACCAAATGTGGGGTGAAACACATTCTTTCTCCTATAGTCAACCCCAGGTATTTAACTTCCTTCACATACCTGATGTTGACCCCATTCACCTTGACAATCGGTGGACGAACCGGCGACAATCTGCCCTTAAGCAGCATTGTAACCGTTTTGTCCACCGATATGTCAACCCCCACATCTAAACCCCAGCTATTTACAATTTCTAAAAATTGTCCCCCCGACCGTTCTAACTCAGACCGCGATCGACCCTCAACGAGAAGAAGAAGGTCGTCCGCATACGCACAACATTTACAGAGGGGCTCGAGCTGTCCAAGCAGAGAGTCCATCATAAGGTTCCAAATATATGGACCGCAGATGGATCCCTGCGGGCAGCCACGAACCACTCCAATTTCAACACTTCCATTCATACTTACTAGAGAAGCTTTTCTCTCCGAAAAGTAACTCCGCCAAAGAGTAATTTCCGGACAGCCAAGCTCCTCCAGCCGCTGCAAAACTCTATCCCACCTTAAATAATCAAACGCCCCCTTGAAGTCAACAAATATGCCAAGGACATATTTGTTGACATTCTCCTTAACAACACTCTGAACATAAAACCAAGCATCTTCTGTACTGCGTCCTTCCCTGAACCCATACTGCCTATTCGACCATATACCCCGCGTTAGCTCCTGAAGCCGTTCCACCATAACTCTTTCCAATACTTTTCCAAGTACTGGAAGAAGACTGATGCCCCGATAAGAGCGAGGATCACTCCTGATCTTATCAGGAGACTTCAGGAGAGGTACAACCCTAGCAATTTTCCACTCGCGTGGAAAATAACCCTCCCACACGCACTTATCATAAATGGCCTCCAAGTATTCCGGAATGAACTTCCACAAGCTTTTACACATCTCTCCGTTCAAACCATCAAAACCTGGGGACCGTTTAGACCTGACCAGGCCAAAGGCATACCCCAACTCCCCATCATCTAATGGAGGGACAGGTACCTCCTGTGCTTGGGGTACCTGAACCTCCGCTCTGGGAAAGAACGCACCTAATAGAACCCCCGCACACTCTCTCCACGTAGATAACACAGTGTCACCTACGCAAAGAGAGGTGATATCATCTCTCTTACGACCCCTGCAGATCTTATAGATCTGACCCCAGGGGTCATCCCTATTTTCACTAACAAAATTTCTCCATTCATATTCTTTAACCCTAACTAACATATCTTTATATTCCCTAATTTCACAACAAAAATCATACCTAACCTGAGCTAACCTGTCTGAATTGGACCGTCGAGCGCGTTGAAACTTTCGCCTCAATCGCCTGACAGTCCTCCTCTTCAAGGTTAACTCACGCGTCCACCATTTTATTTTCCTAAGCTTAAAACTTTCACACTTCTTAAGTTCCCTATCATTAACAACCCACAATATCTCATAAAGACGAGCAATCTGCTCATCAACCCCCAAGCCCTCAAACTCACTAAGCGGTATTTCCAATACCGCTTCCCTAACACACCGTCCATATTGGTTCAAGTCAATACCAGAGGTACGCCATCTCCGCAACGGACTTACGAACTGTAAAGGGGGGGACTGAGAAGAAACCATAATTTGAATCAAATTATGATCACTCAATCCCCACCCTCCCTTAATTTCCCACCCAACACGAAACACTCTATTTGCTGCCTCGTTCATCAAAGTCACGTCAATGTCACTGACACCCCTAGGCCCATCAAAAGTATACCACTCGCTCGGCTCGTTTAGAATGTGAAGGTTTTTACCCACCACCCATTCACTTAATACCACTCCACGACTGTGGCTTTGATATCCAGACGAATGCCGGGATACCTTACTAAACCACATCGAAGACGTAGCATTCGCGTCCAAGCCAAGTATAAGAGGACTACCACTCGCAAGTAGTAGTACCTTATCCATATAACTCAGATAAGGCTCTAAGGGCTCACCAAATTTACAATAGATACTAGCAACAAGTATTCTACCAAACCCCCCCTCTACAGAAACACATACACCCAGTTGTGAGGAATCCACAACTACACAATCATAGTTGGGATCACTCACAACAATTGCAGCATTAGCCCTAACGTCCAAAAAGACCCTGAAACCACCCGGAAAACCTCGAACCACACCATTGGTGGCGTAGGGCTCCTGGAGTAAGGCAATGCCGCACCCCCCCTCAGTCATATACCCCCCCAACTCGCACATTACGGCATACGACCCCTGACAGTTTAACTGAATAATCCCCCCCATCAGTGTCTGGCGAGGGCGCGCTCAACAATCCCACAATATATCGGGCAGACAGCCGACATCATAAAATGCCCAGCTGGCCTACCCTTGAATGCACAGTTACGGCAATGGATTGCATTGACGCAACTGGCAGCTCTGTGGCCTTCCTGACCGCACCTCCGGCAGACATCTGATTTGGCCCTACACTCAGCGACCCTATGACCAAAACCCATACACCGGAAGCAGCCAGCAATGGGGTTATCCGGTCGCACCCGGAAGGAGAACCACTTGATGTAGCACCTACCTGCCTCCAAGAGGGCGGACATCATTTTGTCCGTACCCTCAAGAACAACATTAGTGCTACCATCAGGAGCCACCTTCCAGGGACGACTGACCATCCTTACTTCCGACTTCTGGGACGCCGAGCTAAATTCTGGAAGGTTCAACCGGAGAAGTTCTTCCATGAATTCCTCATGGGGGATCTCCGTGTAAACCCCCTGAACCACAACCCGAGGACCCAACTTCCGGTTGACACTCACGTCTAACCCCACCTCCCCAAACTTTGCGTTAGTCGCCACTTTTTCCTTCTCAGAAACAGAAGGTGTGCGGATCACCGCTCCACCACCCTTGATAGGCTTCACCTCATGGATCCTCACACCGAGTGAAGGACCCACCTCCTTAACTACCTTTCTAATTACTTCCTTAGAGGAAGTTGCAGGCCCCTTGCTCCTGACCACAACAGACCAGGTTTCAACAGGCTTTGGCGCCACCGGTGAAATCGCCTCCAGTACAGGTGCTGGGGGCGGAGGCATCGGTGCCGATGGAGCCGGCATTGACCTGCTCGGTGGCGAGGAGTGTCCCCCACAGCCTCCTCTAAGGGCATCAACTTGCCCGCGAAGATGGGCATTCTCGGTAATAACCGTCATTAGGAGTGCTTCATATTTAGAAGCAAGCTCCATCAGCCCCTTCACGGTTTCCATCTCAAACTTCTTGTCTCCAAAGACCAACCCGCTTAGCTCCCCAGTAATCCTCTTAACAGCACCAACATGGCTTACCGCACTACCACCACCAGCAACAGCGCCCTTGGCTAATTCACGGTTGCCACCCTTATTATTTTTTTTCTTCACCATGTTGGAACTAACACCTATTTCTTTTCCACCCTCACTAACACGCCCAACACCTCTTGCAGCCTTAACCTCACCACCTTTATCGACACTCATCTTAGCGTCACCCCCCTTCTTAACTGTGTCAGCAGTATCCCCTGTCTCACACGAACTACTGCTTTCACTGGAGTCAGTGAAGCGCACAAAGCCCCCCGATTTCGCCAAAGGTGGTGACCTCAACCTCACCTTTCTGCGCACCGGTGACCCATCAGTAGATGACACTGCACTATCCTCACCGGATGACGCCCCTACAACCATTTTTGCAGGCACAGACCCATCGCTCTCAGCAAGGGACTTAACCTTCCTCCTCCGTGGGGGAGGCATCTTCAACCTAGATCCCCTACCAGGCAGGCTGATCCGCCGGTAAAAAACACTGGCGCAGAAGCCCCTGTTCCGGAAAGATCAAACAGTCGCTTACCAGGCACGTGCGATTGAACGCACTGAAGAAGCTAACTCGCGCGTAAACCCGCTCAATAGCAGTTACCACCCAAACAGTCGATTATCGCGTTATCGCAGGGACACAACTCACACCTCCAGCCAAAGGCGTGGAAGAGGTCACTCAATTAACCGCCGGACAGAACAAAGTCCCCGTAACGGTTGCGAATCGACCGATGTGACGTTGTATCAATGATGGGCTAAAAGTCAACCACTATGACCTTAATTCACCCTGGAGTCAGCGCCTCCAATACTAGGACAACCACTAACACCCTAGAAGCAAAACTGGCGAAATCCCCTAGAAAACAGCAGCAACTGAAAACCAGACACTCAACACAGCACTCCTGAATAGGCAACCCAAGCCAAAAACACCACCACGGCACAGTCACTGAGACTACGGACGGGCCCACCTACAAAACCTGCTGTACCCTAATCTACGAATCTAATCCAGAAAAAAAAAATAAAAATAAAATAAAAAAAAAAATAAAAATTAAAAAAAAAATTTTTTACAACGATCCCACACCCTAACACACCCACTTGCACAAACGCAGGCGTTGTAAGCGCCAACTACAAAATTTACAAAAATTTATAAAAATTTCTCAAAAAACCACTGTACACAAATCTACTTGCAAGCTAAAATAAAATTTTCACTCAAGTAGGCGTTGTATTCGTATTCAAAGCCAACTGAGTAATTTTGAAAAAATTCCCCAACAAAACCACTGTGCGCAAATCTACCTGCAAGCTAAAAATAAAATTTTTACTCAAGTAGGCGTTGTAATCATATACAAAGCCTACTACAATATACAAAAAGGCTCTAGTATATAAAGTACCTGAGCACCAAAAAAAACTACTCTTCAATACACTTGTACACCAGTAGGCGTAGCAAATATGTATCGAAGTATCAAAGCCTACTAAGACAAGTTAAAAGGCACAAAGCCCAAAGTGCTTGTACACACAAGCAAACAAGCACTAAAAACACTTGTTTTAGTACCAAAGCCTGCTCAATAACAATCTGCCAATTTTATTAATACAAACATATACTCACATATATTAATATGGAACACCTGCGTGCACACACACTATTAAATATATACTATTCACGAATCGCTCACTAACACAATGAAAAACTCACATATACACTACGAATTGACTGAAATTAATTTCAAACACGCGCTAATACGTCTGCTCGCTACGAATGCCTACGATTGAATGAGTAGATAGGGACAACTTTCGTTGTAGATTTACGTGAGTACCTGCCGGCGACGGCCTTACCTCACGGTGTTCAAAACACAACGGATCAATACAATGCGTTGATCAGCGCCCCAAACAAAACGAGCTTATGCAAGTATTTATTTGGATACCAAAGGCAGTGTGTCTGGGTCCACACTACCATCTTGGTATGATTCGAGGCCGACCTAAAACCTCTTCCGTTTTCGGGTACGGCACCCAGTTACTTGTGTAACTTCTTTTTTTCGAACTGAAAATTCAGTTCTTCCAGCATTTAGGTTTCAACCACAGCCACCACGATACTCCCCAAAGGGCCGAACCCAATGAGCAGATTGAACAGAAATCCAAGGGCTTTCTGCTCCCCGTGGTACCGGAAAGTCTCCGGTCAGACTGCGTAGCCTAAACTACTGCCAGTTGAGCAACCCATTACTCAAATGACTGGTGACATTTGTCGCTTGAACTTCAAATGTCTTTTTATTCGCTTTTTCATTTAAAGTGTTTCTAATATCAGTTCAAGCTGAGTATTATAGCACTATCACTCCATATACTATGCTGATATTACTGGGCAAAGAATATAATAACAGTCATAGTGCATATTGGCTTTTAGTCGCCTTTTACGACAGGCATGCCTTGCCGCGGGCATATTCTTTCCCCAAACCCGCAGGGGAACGTAGATAGGGACAACTTTCGTTGTAGATTTATGTGAGTACCTGCCGGCGACGGCCTTACCTCACGGTGTTCAAAACACAACGGATCAATACAATGCGTTGATCAGCGCCCCAAACAAAACGAGCTTATGCAAGTATTTATTTGGATACCAGTGGCAGTGTGTCTGGGTCCACACTACCATCTTGGTATGATTCGAGGCCGACCTAAAACCTCTTCCGTTTTCGGGTACGGCACCCAGTTACTTGTGTAACTTCTTTTTTCGAACTGAAAATTCAGTTCTTCCAGCATTTAGGTTTAAACCACAGCCACCACGATACTCCCCAAAGGGCCGAACCCAATGAGCAGATTGAACAGAAGTCCAAGGGCTTTCTGCTCCCCGTGGTACCGGAAAGTCTCCGGTCAGACTGCGTAGCCTAAACTACTGCCAGTTGAGCTACCCATTACTCAAATGACTGGTGACATTTTTCGCTTGAACTTCAAATGTCTTTTTATTTGCTTTTTCATTTAAAGTGTTTCTAATATCAGTTCAAGCTGAGTATTATAGCACTATCACTCCATATACTATGCTGATATTACTGGGCAAAGAATATAATAACAGTCATAGTGCATATTGGCTTTTAGTCGCCTTTTACGACAGGCATGCCTTGCCGCGGGCATATTCTTTCCCCAAACCCGCAGGGGAAAGTAGATAGGGACAACGTCCGGTGTGTTTAACGTGAGTACCTGCCGTCGACGGCCTTATCTCACGGCGCTCAAAAGCACAGCGTATCAATACAATGCGTTGATCAGCGCCCCGAAAATGCTAGGCATTTTTCAGTACCGATTGGTAGTAAGGGATGGACACACTACACACCTTGGTAAGGTTCGAGGCCTATCTAAAACCTCTGCCGTACTTTGGGTCCGGCACCCGGTTGCAATGCAACTCCACATTGAACTGACAAAACATCAGCTCTTCCCGCATTTGGGTATAAACCACAACCACCACGATACTCCCCGAAGGGCCAGTCCGCACGAGCAGGTTGGAGCGAACTCCAAGGGCCCCTGCTCCCCGTGGTACCAGAATTAAGTCTCCGGTCAGACCTCGTAGCCGAAACTACTACCAGTTGAGCATCCATACTGCTCTGGACTGGTAACCAGGGGCTAGACCCCATTCACTCCACACAATCACTCATCTTACACACTAAAAGCTAACCCTAACCTTCAGTTAAACGCCTTCGCCGCTTAAATAACTCACGCGCAAACATTCCTAACTGTTCAGTATACTCATTGCTAGAAACTACATTACCTACACATAAACGTCCGTCTGTCCAACTAATCCCCACACCCCCAATATTCCTAATGTCTGAATACATCGGGCATTCTGCAATAACATGCACCCAATCCTCCATACGTGCCCCACACAAACACCCCGAACTATCAGAAAGGTGCCTCCGATACAAAAATGCATTCAGAGGCCCATGCCCCGTTAACAAAAATCCCAGACTCAAACAAAATCTGAAGTCTGGGTTACCCTCAACAAACGTTACATCCCGGATGTATTCATATGTCACCCGACCCTTGGGGCTATTTTCCCAACGGTCCTGCCACCTACGCCTAACCTTTAAATCCAGGAGCCTCTTGCTCTCTAGATAACCCACCCTCTCAACATCAATACCATCTGTCCAATCTGTCCGCAGCATAGAAACACTCAAGCCCCTTCTTAATCTGAATGTAACAGCACGCTGTATAACAATCAGATCAAGAGGGGGTGCACCCAACAACACTTGCATTGCATCCGTCGAAACAGTACGACAAACAGGCAAACATGCAAGCATCATGCAACGTTGCACCGAGAGGAGTTTTCGGCGACCAGAGACCGTCATCGCTGATTCCCACCATACAGCAGCCCCATAAGTGGCACAAGCCACAAACAAGCCACGATATATGGTGCGAACAGCACGGCGTCCAAGGCCCCAATCACTCCTCAAAATGCGTCGCACTTTGCCAACAATTGCCTGCAGCCGCTCACCCACACGCACCAAATGTGGGGTGAAACACATTCTTTCTCCTATAGTCAACCCCAGGTATTTAACTTCCTTCACATACCTGATGTTGACCCCATTCACCTTGACAATCGGTGGACGAACCGGCGACAATCTGCCCTTAAGCAGCATTGTAACCGTTTTGTCCACCGATATGTCAACCCCCACATCTAAACCCCAGCTATTTACAATTTCTAAAAATTGTCCCCCCGACCGTTCTAACTCAGACCGCGATCGACCCTCAACGAGAAGAAGAAGGTCGTCCGCATACGCACAACATTTACAGAGGGGCTCGAGCTGTCCAAGCAGAGAGTCCATCATAAGGTTCCAAATATATGGACCGCAGATGGATCCCTGCGGGCAGCCACGAACCACTCCAATTTCAACACTTCCATTCATACTTACTAGAGAAGCTTTTCTCTCCGAAAAGTAACTCCGCCAAAGAGTAATTTCCGGACAGCCAAGCTCCTCCAGCCGCTGCAAAACTCTATCCCACCTTAAATAATCAAACGCTCCCTTGAAGTCAACAAATATGCCAAGGACATATTTGTTGACATTCTCCTTAACAACACTCTGAACATAAAACCAAGCATCTTCTGTACTGCGTCCTTCCCTGAACCCATACTGCCTATCCGACCATATACCCCGCGTTAGCTCCTGAAGCCGTTCCACCATAACTCTTTCCAATACTTTTCCAAGTACTGGAAGAAGACTGATGCCCCGATAAGAGCGAGGATCACTCCTGATCTTATCAGGAGACTTCAGGAGAGGTACAACCCTAGCAATTTTCCACTCGCGTGGAAAATAACCCTCCCACACGCACTTATCATAAATGGCCTCCAAGTATTCCGGAATGAACTTCCACAAGCTTTTACACATCTCTCCGTTCAAACCATCAAAACCTGGGGACCGTTTAGACCTGACCAGGCCAAAGGCATACCCCAACTCCCCATCATCTAATGGAGGGACAGGTACCTCCTGTGCTTGGGGTACCTGAACCTCCGCCCTGGGAAAGAACGCACCTAATAGAACCCCCGCACACTCTCTCCACGTAGATAACACAGTGTCACCTACGCAAAGAGAGGTGATATCATCTCTCTTACGACCCCTGCAGATCTTATAGATCTGACCCCAGGGGTCATCCCTATTTTCACTAACAAAATTTCTCCATTCATATTCTTTAACCCTAACTAACATATCTTTATATTCCCTAATTTCACAACAAAAATCATACCTAACCTGAGCTAACCTGTCTGAATTGGACCGTCGAGCGCGTTGAAACTTTCGCCTCAATCGCCTGACAGTCCTCCTCTTCAAGGTTAACTCACGCGTCCACCATTTTATTTTCCTAAGCTTAAAACTTTCACACTTCTTAAGTTCCCTATCATTAACAACCCACAATATCTCATAAAGACGAGCAATCTGCTCATCAACCCCCAAGCCCTCAAACTCACTAAGCGGTATTTCCAATACCGCTTCCCTAACACACCGTCCATATTGGTTCAAGTCAATACCAGAGGTACGCCATCGCCGCAACGGACTTACGAACTGTAAAGGGGGGGACTGAGAAGAAACCATAATTTGAATCAAATTATGATCACTCAATCCCCACCCTCCCTTAATTTCCCACCCAACACGAAACACTCTATTTGCTGCCTCGTTCATCAAAGTCACGTCAATGTCACTGACACCCCTAGGCCCATCAAAAGTATACCACTCGCTCGGCTCGTTTAGAATGTGAAGGTTTTTACCCACCACCCATTCACTTAATACCACTCCACGACTGTGGCTTTGATATCCAGACGAATGCCGGGATACCTTACTAAACCACATCGAAGACGTAGCATTCGCGTCCAAGCCAAGTATAAGAGGACTACCACTCGCAAGTAGTAGTACCTTATCCATATAACTCAGATAAGGCTCTAAGGGCTCACCAAATTTACAATAGATACTAGCAACAAGTATTCTACCAAACCCCCCCTCTACAGAAACACATACACCCAGTTGTGAGGAATCCACAACTACACAATCATAGTTGGGATCACTCACAACAATTGCAGCATTAGCCCTAACGTCCAAAAAGATCCTGAAACCACCCGGAAAACCTCGAACCACACCATTGGTGGCGTAGGGCTCCTGGAGTAAGGCAATGCCGCACCCCCCCTCAGTCATATACCCCCCCAACTCGCACATTACGGCATACGACCCCTGACAGTTTAACTGAATAATCCCCCCCATCAGTGTCTGGCGAGGGCGCGCTCAACAATCCCACAATATATCGGGCAGACAGCCGACATCATAAAATGCCCAGCTGGCCTACCCTTGAATGCACAGTTACGGCAATGGATTGCATTGACGCAACTGGCAGCTCTGTGGCCTTCCTGACCGCACCTCCGGCAGACATCTGATTTGGCCCTACACTCAGCGACCCTATGACCAAAACCCATACACCGGAAGCAGCCAGCAATGGGGTTATCCGGTCGCACCCGGAAGGAGAACCACTTGATGTAGCACCTACCTGCCTCCAAGAGGGCGGACATCATTTTGTCCGTACCCTCAAGAACAACATTAGTGCTACCATCAGGAGCCACCTTCCAGGGACGACTGACCATCCTTACTTCCGACTTCTGGGACGCCGAGCTAAATCCTGGAAGGTTCAACCGGAGAAGTTCTTCCATGAATTCCTCATGGGGGATCTCCGTGTAAACCCCCTGAACCACAACCCGAGGACCCAACTTCCGGTTGACACTCACGTCTAACCCCACCTCCCCAAACTTTGCGTTAGTCGCCACTTTTTCCCTCTCAGAAACAGAAGGTGTGCGGATCACCGCTCCACCACCCTTGATAGGCTTCACCTCATGGATCCTCACACCGAGTGAAGGACCCACCTCCTTAACTACCTTTCTAATTACTTCCTTAGAGGAAGTTGCAGGCCCCTTGCTCCTGACCACAACAGACCAGGTTTCAACAGGCTTCGGCGCCACCGGTGCAATCGCCTCCAGTACAGGTGCTGGGGGCGGAGGCAACGGTGCCGATGGAGCCGGCATTGACCTGCTCGGTGGCGAGGAGTGTCCCCCACAGCCTCCTCTAAGGGCATCAACTTGACCGCGAAGATGGGCATTCTCGGTAATAACCGTCATTAGGAGTGCTTCGTATTTAGAAGCAAGCTCCATCAGCCCCTTCACGGTTTCCATCTCAAACTTTTTGTCTCCAAAGACCAACCCGCTTAGCTCCCCAGTAATCCTCTTAACAGCACCAACATGGCTTACCGCACTACCACAACCAGCAACAGCGCCCTTGGCTAATTCACGGTTGCCACCCTTACTATCCTTCTTATTCACCATGTTGGAACTAACACCTATTTTCTTTCCACCCTCATTAACACGCCCAACACCTTTTCCAGCCTTAACCTCACCACCTTTATCGACACTCATCTTAGCGTCACCCCCCTTCTTAACTGTGTCAGCAGTATCCCCTGTCTCACACGAACTACTGCTTTCACTGGAGTCAGTGAAGCGCACAAAGCCCCCCGATTTCGCCAAAGGTGGTGACCTCAACCTCACCTTTCTGCGCACCGGTGACCCATCAGTAGATGACACTGCACTATCCTCACCGGATGACGCCCCTACAACCATTTTTGCAGGCACAGACCCATCGCTCTCAGCAAGGGACTTAACCTTCCTCCTCCGTGGGGGAGGCATCTTCAACCTAGATCCCCTACCAGGCAGGCTGATCCGCCGGTAAAAAACACTGGCGCAGAAGCCCCTGTTCCGGAAAGATCAAACAGTCGCTTACCAGGCACGTGCGATTGAACGCACTGAAGAAGCTAACTCGCGCGTAAACCCGCTCAATAGCAGTTACCACCCAAACAGTCGATTATCGCGTTATCGCAGGGACACAACTCACACCTCCAGCCAAAGGCGTGGAAGAGGTCACTCAATTAACCGCCGGACAGAACAAAGTCCCCGTAACGGTTGCGAATCGACCGATGTGACGTTGTATCAATCGCACCGTGGGCTAAAAGTCAACCACTATGACCTTAATTCACCCTGGAGTCAGCGCCTCCAATACTAGGACAACCACTAACACCCTAGAAGCAAAACTGGCGAAATCCCCTAGAAAACAGCAGCAACTGAAAACCAGACACTCAACACAGCACTCCTGAATAGGCAACCCAAGCCAAAAACACCACCACGGCACAGTCACTGAGACTACGGACGGGCCCACCTACAAAACCTGCTGTACCCTAATCTACAAATCTAATCCAGCAAAAAAAAAAAAAGTAGGCGTTGTATTCGTATTCAAAGCCAACTGAGTAATTTTGAAAAAATTCCCCAACAAAACCACTGTGCGCAAATCTACCTGCAAGCTAAAAATAAAATTTTTACTCAAGTGGGCGTTGTAATCATATACAAAGCCTACTACACTGACACTACTACTACATGAATGCCTACGAATGAATGAGTAGATAGGGACAACTTTCGTTGTAGATTTACGTGAGTACCTGCCGGCGACGGCCTTACCTCACGGTGTTCAAAACACAACGGATCAATACAATGCGTTGATCAGCGCCCCAAACAAAACGAGCTTATGCAAGTATTTATTTGGATACCAGTGGCAGTGTGTCTGGGTCCACACTACCATCTTGGTATGATTCGAGGCCGACCTAAAACCTCTTCCGTTTTCGGGTACGGCACCCAGTTACTTGTGTAACTTCTTTTTTTTTTCGAACTGAAAATTCAGTTCTTCCAGCATTTAGGTTTAAACCACAGCCACCACGATACTCCCCAAAGGGCCGAACCCAATGAGCAGATTGAACAGAAGTCCAAGGGCTTTCTGCTCCCCGTGGTACCGGAAAGTCTCCGGTCAGACTGCGTAGCCTAAACTACTGCCAGTTGAGCTCCCCATTACTCAAATGACTGGTGACATTTGTCGCTTGAACTTCAAATGTCTTTTTATTTGCTTTTTCATTTAAAGTGTTTCTAATATCAGTTCAAGCTGAGTATTATAGCACTATCACTCCATATACTATGCTGATATTACTGGGCAAAGAATATAATAACAGTCATAGTGCATATTGGCTTTTAGTCGCCTTTTACGACAGGCATGCCTTGCCGCGGGCATATTCTTTCCCCAAACCCGCAGGGGAACGTAGATAGGGACAACAACGTCCGGTGTGTTTAACGTGAGTACCTGCCGTCGACGGCCTTACCTCACGGTGTTCAAAAGCACGGCGTATCAATACAATGCGTTGATCAGCGCCCCGAAAATGCCAGGCATTTTTCAGTACCGATTGGTAGTGTGGAATGGACACACTACACACCTTGGTGAGGTTCGAGGCCTATCTAACACCTCTGCCGTACTTTGGGTCCGGCACCCGGTTGCAGTGCAACTCCACATTGAGTGAACAAAACACTCTTCCCGCATTTGGGCATCAACCACAACCACCACGATACTCCCCGAAGGGCCAGTCCGCATGAGCAGGTTGGAGCGAACTCCAAGGGCCCCTGCTCCCCGTGGTACCAGAATTAAGTCTCCGGTCAGACCTCGTAGCCGAAGCTACTACCAGTTGAGCTTCCATACTGCTCTGTACTGGTGACCAGGGATTAAATCCCTACCCCTTATCTTTCACCCTTAATCTAACCCCTATTTTCAGCTAATTGTCTCCGCCGCCTGAACAATTCACGCGCAAACCTATCAAACGACCCTAACTGTTCGGTATTTGGACTAGTGGAGATCACACCGCTGACGTCTAATCGTCCATTAGTCCAACTAATCCCCATTCCTTCAAGGTTCCTAATGTCCGAGTACATCGGGCAGAGCGCAATAACATGCGCCCAATCTTCAACACGCGCCCCACACATACACTCTGGCGTGTCAGAAAGGTGCCTCTGATGCAGAAATGCGTTCAGAGGACCATGTCCAGTAAGCAGAAAACCCAGGCTCAGACAGAATCGGAAGTCTGGGTTTTCTTCTACAAACCCAACGTCCCGGATGTACCCATAGGTCACCCTACCGTTAGGGCTATTGTCCCAACGGTCTTGCCACCTTATCTTAACCCTGTCCTCTAGAAGTCTCTTGCTTCCTAGATATCCTTCCCTCTCTACGTCAAGGTCGGAAATCAGGTTATTCTGCAGCAAGGACACACTCAAGCCTCTTCTTAACCTGAATGCAACAGCACGCTGTATGACAATCAGGTCAAGTGGGGGTGCACCTAACAAAACTTGCATCGCATCCGTTGAAACGGTGCGACACACTGGCAAACAGGCTAGCAGCATACAGCGCTGCACGGAGAGTAGTTTTTGGCGACCGAAGACCGTCGTGGCTAATTCCCACCATACTGCAGCTCCATAAGTGGCACAGGCCACAAATAAGCCACGATATATGGTGCGAACCGCACGACGTCCGAGGCCCCAATCACTCCGTAAAACGCGCCTGACCTTGCCGACAGTCGCCAGCAGTCTTTCTTTCACGCTAACCAAGTGTGGTGTGAAACACATCCTTTCCCTCATGGTCAACCCCAAGTATTTGACTTGCGTCATGTATTTGATGCTGACCCCATTTACACGGACAATCGGTGGACGAGCCGGCGACAATCTGCCCTTAAGCAGCATTGTAACCGTTTTGTCCATTGATATGTCCACACCAACACCTACACCCCAGCTGTGGACAATTTCTAAGAATCGTCCTCCCGCTCGCTCTATTTCGGACCTTGAGTGACCTTCAACTAAAAGAAGAAGGTCGTCCGCGTACGCACAACACTTGCATACTGGTTCAAGTTGTCCAAGCAGAGAGTCCATCATAAGGTTCCAAATATATGGACCACAGATGGATCCCTGCGGGCAGCCCCGGGCCACCCCAATCTCGACACTCCCATTCATTCCTACGATTGAGGCTTTTCTGTCCGAAAAGTAGCTGCGCCAGAGAGTAACTTCCGGGCAGCCGAGCTCCTCCAATCGTTCAATCACCCTATTCCAGATTAGGTAGTCAAAAGCTCCCTTAAAGTCAACAAATATGCCAAGGACATATTCGTTGACGTTCTCCCTAACGGCACTCTGGACATACATTCAAGCATCCTCTACACTGCGTCCTTTCCTGAAACCATACTGCCTATCCGACCACATATCCCGCGTTAGATCCTGAAGTCGTTCCACCATAACTCTCTCCAGTACTTTTCCCAGCACTGGAAGGAGACTGATGCCCCGATAAGAACGAGGATCACTCCTGATCTTATCAGGGGACTTCAGGAGAGGAACGACCCTAGCTCTTTTCCACTCCCGTGGAAAATATCCCTCCCACACGCACTTATTGTAAATGGCCTCCAGGTATTCCGGAATGAACTTCCACATGCTTTTACACATCTCTCCGTTCAAACCATCAAAACCTGGGGATCTTTTACACCTGACCAGGCCAAAGGCGTATCCCAGCTCCCCTTCATCTAGTGGAGGAACAGGTACCTCATACGTTTGAGATACCCGAGCCTCCGCCCTAGGAAAGAACGCTCCTAGCAGAACCCCAGCACAGTCTCTCCACGTTGATAATACAGTATCACCAACGCGGAGAGAGGTGATATCCTCCCTCTTACGACCCCTACAGATCTTGTAGACCTGACCCCATGGGTCGTTCCTATTTTCCCCTATAAAATTCCTCCATTCCTCTTCCTTGGTTTTGACTAGCATTTGTTTGTAATCCCTCATCACACAACTAAATTCATACCTAATCTGGGACAGCCCATCAGAGTTTGACTGTCTAGCGCGTTGAAACTTTCGTCTCAGTCGCCGGACAGCTCTCCTCTTCATCGTTAGCTCTTTCGTCCACCACTTAAGTTTTCTCACTCTGAAGCTTTCGAACTTTCCGAGAACACTGTTGTTCACTTCCCACACTACATCGTATAGCCGAGAAATTTGCTCGTCCACCCCAAAGTCTTCAAACTCACTAAGCGGTATTTCTAATACCGCTTCCCTGACAGATCGTCCATATTGGTTCCAGTCGATACCAGAGGTACGCCATCGCCGCAATGGACTCTCATACGCCGAGGGAGGAGATTTAGGAGTAACCATAATTTGAATCAAGTTATGGTCACTCAATCCCCACCCTCCCCTAATCTCCCACCTAACATTAAAGGTCCTATTTGCTGCCTCATTGATGAAGGACACATCGATGTCGCTCACACCCCCAGGCCCATCAAACGTATACCACTCGCTTGGCTCGTTTAATATGTGAAGACTATTTGCCTCCACCCATTCGCTTAATACCTCGCCTCTAGTGTGGCTTTGATATCCTGACGAATGTCGGGATACCTTACTAAACCACATAGAGGACGAGGCATTCGCATCCATTCCTAGGATAAGCGAGCTACTACTGGCAAGTAGCAGTAGCTTATCCATGTACAGCAGGTAAGGCTCTAGAGGTTCGCTGTATTTGCAATAAACACTAGCGACTACCAATCTACCGAACTCCCCCTCTATGGATACACAAACACCCAGCTGTGACGAATCCAGAACTACGCAGTCGTAGCTCGGATTATTCACAACTATTGCGGCATTTCTCCTAAGGTCTGTGAAGACCCTAAATCCTCCAGGGAGACCCCGAACCACACCATTAGTGGCGTAGGGCTCCTGGAGTAATGCGATGCCGCACCCACCCTCTAGCATACAACCCCCTAACTCGCACATTACGGCATAACAACCCTGACAATTTAGCTGTAAAATCGTCCCCATTAGTGTCTGGAAAGGGCACGCTCTACTATGCCACAGTAGACTGGACAAGCAGCTGACATCATAAGATGCCCAGCTGGTCTACCCTTAAATGCACAGTTGCGACAATGTGGTGCATTGACGCAACTAGCAGCTCTGTGGCCTTCCTGACCACACCTACGGCAGACATCGGACTTGGCCTTACATTGCGCCACTCGATGGTCAAAGCCCATGCACCGAAAACAGCCGGCAACAGGGCTGTCTGGTCGCACTCGGAAGGAAAACCACTTAATGTAGCACCTTCCCGCTTCTAAAAGGGCGGACATTACTTCCTCCGAACCCTCCAGAACGACGTTAGTTTTACCATCTGGCGCCACCTTCCAGGGGCGACTGACCAACCTAACGTCGGATTTCTTTGCCTCAGGACTTAAATTCGTACTGAAGAGTTCTTCCATGAATTCCTCATGGGAGATCTCGGTGTGTACTCCTTGCACCACAACCCTTGGCCCCAACTTCCGGTTGACACTGACGTCCAACCCTACCTCCCCGAATTTTGCGTTAGTCGCCACTTTCTCCCTCTCTAAAACGGAGGGAGTGCGGATGACCGCCCCACCACCCTTTATCGGCCTTACATCATGGATCCTTACGCCGAGTGAAGGACCCACCTCCTTGACCACCTTTTTGATTACTTCCTTAGAGGAAGTAGCCGGCCCCTTACTCCTGACCACAACTGACCAGGTCTCCACCGGCTTCGACGACATCGGCGCTATTGCCTTCAGCACGGGTGCCGGAGGAGCAGGCGCCGACGTCGCGGGAGCCACCGTTGGTCTGTTCACTCGCGGTCCCCCACAACCTCCCTTAAGGGCATCCACCTGCCCGCGAAGATGCGCGTTCTCTGCGATTATCGTCATCAGGAGTGCCTCGTACTTCGAGGCAAGCTCCATTAGACCCTTCATTTCGGAGTTCTCCATAATCTTACCCCCGAAAACCAAGGCGCTAACCTCAGCGGTTACAGCTTTCATAGCTGCAACATGGGTGATAGCGCCACCTTCAACAACACCCCCCTTATTTGGATTCAACTCCCCTTTCATACCTTTCCTCTTTTCCTTTTTGCCTCCTCCTGCCTCATTTGCTGCTCCGGCTACCTGTTTCGCCGCTCCAGTCTCGCTGGCGCTCTCGCATGACCTCCCCAACGGTGGAGTACCCAGGCGAGCCTTTCTGCGCGGTGGGGGCTTTTCAACTTCCTTTTCGCCCGCCGATGACGCTGCCGTAATCATATCGGCTTCCGACTCCTCGCTCTCGGCGGGTGCCTTTGCTCCTCGCCTTCGTGGTGGAGACATTTTTCTCCTGCACTCGCGATCGCGTACCTACTACCCAAGTACGTAACTCACGATCCGACAAAGTTCGAAATAGGCACTCACGAACGCGTACCTGCACTACAACAATGTTGTCAGTGGCCTTCAGGTTTCTTGCGGTCCACACAAAACCGGTGCCCGAACTGTTTGTGGACAATGCGGTCACTGTCTTTTGTTCTGCACACACAAACTTCACGCCAGGCAACAACACTGCCTATTGTTTGTAAGCACACACCAGGCAAAAGCACTGCCTATTGTTTGTAAGCAGTTTCAACGTGCCTAAATTGTCACTGGCCTTCGCACCAGGCAATAACACAGTCTATTGTTTGTACGCACACCAGGCAAAAACACTACCTACTGTTTGTAAGCAATTTTTAAAAGTGCCTGAATTGTCACTGAACTTCGCACCAGGCAATAACACTGCCTATTGTTGTATTGTCACTGTACACTTGCACTAAAATTTTACTAAGCTGTAACTAAATTGCTTCCACTATGCGCGAACACGTCCGTACACTTCGAGTGTTTACAACTGAGTGGGTAGATAGGGACAGCGTCCGGTGTGTTTTACGTGAGTACCTGCCGTCGACGGCCTTACCTCACGGTGCACAAAAGCACGGCGTATCAATACAATGCGTTGATCAGCGCCCCGAAAATGCCAGGCATTTTTCAGTACCGATTGGTAGTGTGGAATGGACACACTACACACCTTGGTGAGGTTCGAGGCCTATCTAACACCTCTGCCGTACTTTGGGTCCGGCACCCGGTTGCAGTGCAACTCCACATTGAGTGAACAAAACACTCTTCCCGCATTTGGGCATCAACCACAACCACCACGATACTCCCCGAAGGGCCAGTCCGCATGAGCAGGTTGGAGCGAACTCCAAGGGCCCCTGCTCCCCGTGGTACCAGAATTAAGTCTCCGGTCAGACCTCGTAGCCGAAGCTACTACCAGTTGAGCTTCCATACTGCTCTGTACTGGTGACCAGGGATTAAATCCCTACCCCTTATCTTTCACCCTTAATCTAACCCCTATTTTCAGCTAATTGTCTCCGCCGCCTGAACAATTCACGCGCAAACCTCTCAAACGACCCTAACTGTTCGGTATTTGGACTAGTGGAGATCACACCGCTGACGTCTAATCGTCCATTAGTCCAACTAATCCCCATTCCTTCAAGGTTCCTAATGTCTGAGTACATCGGGCAGAGCGCAATAACATGCGCCCAATCTTCAACACGCGCCCCACACATACACTCTGGCGTGTCAGAAAGGTGCCTCTGATGCAGAAATGCGTTCAGAGGACCATGTCCAGTAAGCAGAAAACCCAGGCTCAGACAGAATCGGAAGTCTGGGTTTTCTTCTACAAACCTAACGTCTCGGATGTACCCATAGGTCACCCTACCGTTAGGGCTATTGTCCCAACGGTCTTGCCACCTTATCTTAACCCTGTCCTCTAGAAGTCTCTTGCTTCCTAGATATCCTTCCCTCTCTACGTCAAGGTCGGAAATCAGGTTATTCTGCAGCAAGGACACACTCAAGCCTCTTCTTAACCTGAATGCAACAGCACGCTGTATGACAATCAGGTCAAGTGGGGGTGCACCTAACAAAACTTGCATCGCATCCGTTGAAACGGTGCGACACACTGGCAAACAGGCTAGCAGCATACAGCGCTGCACGGAGAGTAGTTTTTGGCGACCGAAGACCGTCGTGGCTAATTCCCACCATACTGCAGCTCCATAAGTGGCACAGGCCACAAATAAGCCACGATATATGGTGCGAACCGCACGACGTCCGAGGCCCCAATCACTCCGTAAAACGCGCCTGACCTTGCCGACAGTCGCCAGCAGTCTTTCTTTCACGCTAACCAAGTGTGGTGTGAAACACATCCTTTCCCTCATGGTCAACCCCAAGTATTTGACTTGCGTCATGTATTTGATGCTGACCCCATTTACACGGACAATCGGTGGACGAGCCGGCGACAATCTGCCCTTAAGCAGCATTGTAACCGTTTTGTCCATTGATATGTCCACACCAACACCTACACCCCAGCTGTGGACAATTTCTAAGAATCGTCCTCCCGCTCGCTCTATTTCGGACCTTGAGTGACCTTCAACTAAAAGAAGAAGGTCGTCCGCGTACGCACAACACTTGCATACTGGTTCAAGTTGTCCAAGCAGAGAGTCCATCATAAGGTTCCAAATATATGGACCACAGATGGATCCCTGCGGGCAGCCCCGAGCCACCCCAATCTCAACACTCCCATTCATTCCTACGATTGAGGCTTTTCTGTCCGAAAAGTAGCTGCGCCAGAGAGTAACTTCCGGGCAGCCGAGCTCCTCCAATCGTTCAATCACCCTATCCCAGATTAGGTAGTCAAAAGCTCCCTTAAAGTCAACAAATATGCCAAGGACATATTCGTTGACGTTCTCCCTAACGGCACTCTGGACATACATCCAAGCATCCTCTACACTGCGTCCTTTCCTGAAACCATACTGCCTATCCGACCACATATCCCGCGTTAGATCCTGAAGTCGTTCCACCATAACTCTCTCCAGTACTTTTCCCAGCACTGGAAGGAGACTGATGCCCCGATAAGAACGAGGATCACTCCTGATCTTATCAGGGGACTTCAGGAGAGGAACGACCCTAGCTCTTTTCCACTCCCGTGGAAAATATCCCTCCCACACGCACTTATTGTAAATGGCCTCCAGGTATTCCGGAATGAACTTCCACATGCTTTTACACATCTCTCCGTTCAAACCATCAAAACCTGGGGATCTTTTACACCTGACCAGGCCAAAGGCGTATCCCAGCTCCCCTTCATCTAGTGGAGGAACAGGTACCTCATACGTTTGAGATACCCGAGCCTCCGCCCTAGGAAAGAACGCTCCTAGCAGAACCCCAGCACAGTCTCTCCACGTTGATAATACAGTATCACCAACGCGGAGAGAGGTGATATCCTCCCTCTTACGACCCCTACAGATCTTGTAGACCTGACCCCATGGGTCGTTCCTATTTTCCCCTATAAAATTCCTCCATTCCTCTTCTTTGGTTTTGACTAGCATTTGTTTGTAATCCCTCATCACACAACTAAATTCATACCTAATCTGGGATAGCCCATCAGAGTTTGACTGTCTAGCGCGTTGAAACTTTCGTCTCAATCGCCGGACAGCTCTCCTCTTCATCGTTAGCTCTTTCGTCCACCACTTAAGTTTTCTCACTCTGAAGCTTTCGAACTTTCCGAGAACACTGTTGTTCACTTCCCACACTACATCGTATAGCCGAGAAATTTGCTCGTCCACCCCAAAGTCTTCAAACTCACTAAGCGGTATTTCTAATACCGCTTCCCTGACAGATCGTCCATATTGGTTCCAGTCGATACCAGAGGTACGCCATCGCCGCAATGGACTCTCATACGCCGAGGGAGGAGATTTAGGAGTAACCATAATTTGAATCAAGTTATGGTCACTCAATCCCCACCCTCCCCTAATCTCCCACCTAACATTAAAGGTCCTATTTGCTGCCTCATTCATGAAGGACACATCGATGTCGCTCACACCCCCAGGCCCATCAAACGTATACCACTCGCTTGGCTCGTTTAATATGTGAAGACTATTTGCCTCCACCCATTCGCTTAATACCTCGCCTCTAGTGTGGCTTTGATATCCTGACGAATGTCGGGATACCTTACTAAACCACATAGAGGACGAGGCATTCGCATCCATTCCTAGGATAAGCGAGCTACTACTGGCAAGTAGCAGTAGCTTATCCATGTACAGCAGGTAAGGCTCTAGAGGTTCGCTGTATTTGCAATAAACACTAGCGACTACCAATCTACCGAACTCCCCCTCTATGGATACACAAACACCCAGCTGTGACGAATCCAGAACTACGCAGTCGTAGCTCGGATTATTCACAACTATTGCGGCATTTCTCCTAAGGTCTGTGAATACCCTAAATCCTCCAGGGAGACCCCGAACCACACCATTAGTGGCGTAGGGCTCCTGGAGTAATGCGATGCCGCACCCACCCTCTAGCATACAACCCCCTAACTCGCACATTACGGCATAACAACCCTGACAATTTAGCTGTAAAATCGTCCCCATTAGTGTCTGGAAAGGGCACGCTCTACTATGCCACAGTAGACCGGACAAGCAGCTGACATCATAAGATGCCCAGCTGGTCTACCCTTAAATGCACAGTTGCGACAATGTGGTGCATTGACGCAACTAGCAGCTCTGTGGCCTTCCTGACCACACCTACGGCAGACATCGGACTTGGCCTTACATTGCGCCACTCGATGGTCAAAGCCCATGCACCGAAAACAGCCGGCAACAGGGCTGTCTGGTCGCACTCGGAAGGAAAACCACTTAATGTAGCACCTTCCCGCTTCTAAAAGGGCGGACATTACTTCCTCCGAACCCTCCAGAACGACGTTAGTTTTACCATCTGGCGCCACCTTCCAGGGGCGACTGACCAACCTAACGTCGGATTTCTTTGCCTCAGGACTTAAATTCGTACTGAAGAGTTCTTCCATGAATTCCTCATGGGAGATCTCGGTGTGTACTCCTTGCACCACAACCCTTGGCCCCAACTTCCGGTTGACACTGACGTCCAACCCTACCTCCCCGAATTTTGCGTTAGTCGCCACTTTCTCCCTCTCTAAAACGGAGGGAGTGCGGATGACCGCCCCACCACCCTTTATCGGCCTTACATCATGGATCCTTACGCCGAGTGAAGGACCCACCTCCTTGACCACCTTTTTGATTACTTCCTTAGAGGAAGTAGCCGGCCCCTTACTCCTGACCACAACTGACCAGGTCTCCACCGGCTTCGACGACATCGGCGCTATTGCCTTCAGCACGGGTGCCGGAGGGGCAGGCGCCGACGTCGCGGGAGCCACCGTTGGTCTGATCACTCGCGGTCCCCCACAACCTCCCTTAAGGGCATCCACCTGCCCGCGAAGATGCGCGTTCTCTGCGATTATCGTCATCAGGAGTGCCTCGTACTTCGAGGCAAGCTCCATTAGACCCTTCATTTCGGAATTCTCCATAATCTTACCCCCGAAAACCAAGGCGCTAACCTCAGCGGTTACAGCTTTCATAGCTGCAACATGGGTGATAGCGCCACCCCCAACAACACCCCCCTTATTTGGATTCAACTCCCCTTTCATACCTTTCCTCTTTTCCTTTTTGCCTCCTCCTGCCTCATTTGCTGCTCCGGCTACCTGTTTCGCCGCTCCAGTCTCGCTGGCGCTCTCGCATGTCCTCCCCAACGGTGGAGTGCCCAGGCGAGCCTTTCTGCGCGGTGGGGGCTTTTCAACTTCCTTTTCGCCCGCCGATGACGCTGCCGTAATCATATCGGCTTCCGACTCCTCGCTCTCGGCGGGTGCCTTTGCTCCTCGCCTTCGTGGTGGAGACATTTTTCTCCTGCACTCGCGATCGCGTACCTACTACCCAAGTACGTAACTCGCGATCCGACAAAGTTCGAAATAGGCACTCACGAACGCGTACCTGCACTACAACAATGTTGTCAGTGGCCTTCAGGTTTCTTGCGGTCCACACAAAACCGGTGCCCGTACTGTTTGTGGACAATGCGGTCACTGTCTTTTGTTCTGCACACACAAACTTCACGCCAGGCAATAACACTGCCTATTGTTTGTAAGCACACACCAGGCAAAAGCACTGCCTATTGTTTGTAAGCAGTTTCAAACGTGCCTAAATTGTCACTGGCCTTCGCACCAGGCAATAACACAGTCTATTGTGTGTACGCACGCCAGGCAAAAACACTACCTACTGTTTGTAAGCAATTTTTAAAAGTGCCTGAATTGTCACTGAACTTCGCACCAGGCAATAACACTGCCTATTGTTGTATTTTCACTGTACACTTGCACTACAATTTTTAAAGCAATTACCCGCGGTAATGCTTTATGTGTCTCTGGCCTTCGATTTAATTCGCGCCAGGCAATTGTATGTTTTCTGTTAACAGAAAAAATTCACTGTTTTCAACTGTCACTAAATTGTTTTATCAATGCGCTAACACGACCGTTCACTACGAGTGTCTACAACAGAGTCGGTAGATAGGGACAACTTTCGTTGTAGATTTACGTGAGTACCTGCCGGCGACGGCCTTACCTCACGGTGTTCAAAACACAACGGATCAATACAATGCGTTGATCAGCGCCCCAAACAAAACGAGCTTATGCAAGTATTTATTTGGATACCAGTGGCAGTGTGTCTGGGTCCACACTACCATCTTGGTATGATTCGAGGCCGACCTAAAACCTCTTCCGTTTTCGGGTACGGCACCCAGTTACTTGTGTAACTTCTTTTTTCGAACTGAAAAATTCAGTTCTTCCAGCATTTAGGTTTAAACCACAGCCACCACGATACTCCCCAAAGGGCCGAACCCAATGAGCAGATTGAACAGAAGTCCAAGGGCTTTCTGCTCCCCGTGGTACCGGAAAGTCTCCGGTCAGACTGCGTAACCTAAACTACTGCCAGTTGAGCTCCCCATTACTCAAATGACTGGTGACATTTGTCGCTTGAACTTCAAATGTCTTTTTATTTGCTTTTTCATTTAAAGTGTTTCTAATATCAGTTCAAGCTGAGTATTATAGCACTATCACTCCATATACTATGCTGATATTACTGGGCAAAGAATATAATAACAGTCATAGTGCATATTGGCTTTTAGTCGCCTTTTACGACAGGCATGCCTTGCCGCGGGCATATTCTTTCCCCAAACCCGCAGGGGAAGGTAGATAGGGACAGAGGGAATCTCGTTAATCCATTCATGCGCGTGACTAATTAGATGACGAGGCATTTGGCTACCTTAAGAGAGTCATAGTTACTCCCGCCGTTTACCCGCGCTTACTTGAATTTCTTCACTTTGACATTCAGAGCACTGGGCAGAAATCACATTGTGTCAACACCCGTTAGGGCCATCACAATGCTTTGTTTTAATTAGACAATCGGATTCCCCAAGTCCGTGCCAGTTCTGAATTGCTTGTTAATTGATAATCGTTATAATTTAAAAAGTATCTATCGAATAATAAATCCTTTAGAAACTTTAGCAAGAAAGTTCCACAATTGGCTACGTAACTACTATCCGGGGAACAAGAATCGAAATTCTCTATTTACCCAGAACGAGTACATAAACCATGGTATTGCTTCCCAATCAAGCCCGACTATCTTAATCTTCAGAGCCAATCCTTATCCCGAAGTTACGGATCTAATTTGCCGACTTCCCTTACCTACATTATTCTATCGACTAGAGACTCTTCACCTTGGAGACCAGCTGCGGATATTGGTACGGCCTGTTGAGAAGTTTGCGTAACCCCACCATAAATTTTCAAGGTCCGAGGAGAAAATATCGACACAACAGTAAATGTCATGCTCTTCTAGTCCATCTACCATATCTCTCTTCGAAAGACTTCCATGGTAGTACGACTATAAAACAGAAAAGAAAACTCTTCCGATACCTCTCGACGGCTTCTTTATGGTCGTTCCTGTTGCCAGGATGAGCACAAGGCCCATTTTTAATAACAAACGGATACTCAACAGGTTACGGAATTGGAACCGTATTCCCTTTCGTTCAAAATTATTCAAGTGTTTAATTACTATGGGATAAAAATTCATTCATTTCATTTCATTAAAACTTGAAAATTTTCGGCTTTCGCCTTGAACTTAGGTTCACACGAAACCCTTCTCCACTTCAGTCCTCCAAGGTCTCATTCGATTATTTGCTACTACCAGCAAGATCTGTACCAATAGCGGCTCCATGCAGGCTTACGCCAAACACTTCTAAGCACACCATTGTACCCTCCTACTCACTAAAGTTTCAAAATTTATAATCCAACCGAAATTGTATTATAAATCATGTACTTTAGCGGTAATGTATAGGTATACAACTTAAGCGCCATCCATTTTAAGGGCTAGTTGCTTCGGCAGGTGAGTTGTTACACACTCCTTAGCGGATTACGACTTCCATGTCCACCGTCCTGCTGTTTTAAGCAACCAACGCCTTTCATGGTATCTGCATGAGTTGTTAATTTAGGCACCGTAACATTACGTTTGGTTCATCCCACAGTGCCAGTTCTGCTTACCAAAAGTGGCCCACTGGGCACATTATATCATAACCTCAACCTTCATATCAAGAAAGGTGAGGTTCTTACCCATTTAAAGTTTGAGAATAGGTTAAGGTCGTTTCGACCCTAAGGCCTCTAATCATTCGCTTTACCAGATAAGATTATTTTACATAATTTTTAAATGCACCAGCTATCCTGAGGGAAACTTCGGAGGGAACCAGCTACTAGATGGTTCGATTGGTCTTTCGCCCCTATACTCAATTCTGACAATCGATTTGCACGTCAGAACTGTTTCGGTCTTCCATCAGGGTTTCCCCTGACTTCAACCTGATCAAGTATAGTTCACCATCTTTCGGGTCACAGCATATATGCTCAAGGTACGCTCCAGTTAGAGGTATAAATAATAATAAATTATCATTATACATAACTATATGGAACGCCCCGGGATTGAATTAATAATGTAATACATTAAAAATTAATCCCATTATTAATACAGTTAAGTTAATTTCGCCATTAGGTTTAATATAACCCAATGACTTGCACATATGTTAGACTCCTTGGTCCGTGTTTCAAGACGGGTCCCGAAGGTATCCTGAATCTTTCGCATTGTTAATCATATAAATGCATACAATTAATATTAAAATCAATGATAATAATATTATTGTAAAATTCAAAAGAATTTTAGCATTATATATAATAAAATCTATCAACACTTTATCAAATCATCAGTAATTATTCTATGTTAATAAGCTAAAAGCAAATTAATTTGAATAAACTTAAAAACCAATGATCTTTTGATAAATATTTTATTATGTTAATAGATTACAAGGTCCTTATATGAAAAAAAAATGCACACTATTACTATAATATTTAAAATTAAATACTACAGTTATAATGATGAATTTTTCATAATGGATATTCAGGTTCATCGGGCTTAACCTCTAAGCAGTTTCACGTACTATTTAACTCTCTATTCAGAGTTCTTTTCAACTTTCCCTCACGGTACTTGTTTACTATCGGTCTCATGGTTATATTTAGTTTTAGATGGAGTTTACCACCCACTTAGTGCTGCACTATCAAGCAACACGACTCTTTGGAAATATCTTTCTAGTAATCATTAACGTTATACGGGCCTGGCACCCTCTATGGGTAAATGGCCTCATTTAAGAAGGACTTAAATCGTTAATTTCTCATACTAGATATTAAGATATTCCATACACTGCATCTCACATTTGCCATATAGACAAAGTGACTTAGTGCTGAACTATTTTCTTTTCGCTCGCCGCTACTAAGAAAATCCTTGTTAGTTTCATTTCCTCCCCTCATTAATATGCTTAAATTCAGGGAGTAGTCCCATATGAGTTGAGGTTGTATAAAATATATTTTAGATTGATTTGTTTATTTTTATTTAATTTTTTTGCTATTTGCTATTTTAAAGAAATATATTTTTATATCTTGATTACTCAATATTATTCAATCTTTTCATCCCTTTTTATACTCTCGCAACCTGTTGCTACAGAGTATAATAGTTTTGTTCACCTAACGGTTGTTTGTATCACCTAAAATTAATCGAGTTAGATATAGGGTTATATATATATAAATGATCAGGATGAAGAGACGAGTTGAAATCCGGGTGACTGTCTGTCCGTCCGTCCGTCTGTCCGTCCGTCTGTCCGTCTGTCCGTCCGTCCGTGCAAGCTCTAACTTGAGTAAAAATTGAGATATCTTTATGAAACTTGGTAGACATGTTTCATGGTACCGTGAGACGGTTGGTATTGCAGATGGGCGTAATCGGACCACTGCCACGCCCACAAAACGCCATTAATCAAAAACAAATAACTTGCCATAACTAAGCTCCGCAATAAGATACAAGACTGTTATTTGGTACACAGGATCATATTAGGGAGGGGCATCTGCAGTTAAAATGTTTTTTTAAAAAGTGGGCGTGGTCCCGCCTCTAATAGGTTTAATGTGCATATCTCCTAAACCGCTGATGCTATAATAACAAAATTCACTGGAAGCAAATGTTTTTAGCACTTCTATTGACGGTGTGAAAATAGTTGAAATCGGGTGGCAACTCCGCCCACTCCCCATCTAACGGTACTGTTAAAAACTACTATAAGCGCGATAAATCAAGCACTAAACACGCCAGAGACATTAAATTTTATCTCTGAGATGGTATAAGATGACTTTATAGGAACCGCGTTCAAAATTAGACAGTGGGCGTGGCACAGCCCACTTTTATGTGAAAACCCATATCTTGAGATCTGCTTAACCGATTTCAACCAAATTCGGTGCATAACGTTCTTTTCATGTTTCTATGTCATAGTGCGAAAATGGGCGAAATCGGATTACAACCACGCCTATTTTCCATATGACACCATTTTAAATACCACTTGATTCTTTCACTTTCCACTATGCAAATCAAGCAACAATGATTATATCGGCGTAAAACTTTGCGTGAATAATACGTTTAAAGTATGCCACCTTGTGACCAAAAATTTTCTAAATCGAACCAAAACTGTTCAAGCCCCTAAGTACTAAATATGTGCACCCCAGTGCCTATAGTTGACCTTCTACCGAAAATATCAGTCAATCCACAAAGAAATCTCAAACGAGTATACCATTTGACTTTGCGAGAGTATAAAATGTTCGGTTACATCCGAACTTAGCCCTTCCTTACTTGTTAAAATTCATAATATAATAATTAATAAAATTAACAACATTATTCCTCCACATATCATATATTTTTTTTTATTATAAATTTTTCTCAATACAATAGAGTGAATTAATTCTAGAATAAAAATTTATTTTATGCTAGACATTCCTCTTATGTATTATTTAATATAATTTAAATAATGTTGAAAATTTTTTCTTTTATGGGAATACTAAGATTCTCATTTATCATAAATTTTCGTTCAAATATGAGGTATTCAAGAATATATTTTTTATATTTCTTTTTATGCTATTAATATTATGGATTGAAAAATACAATCCAATAATATGCCATATGCTTAAATTCTATTAATTGACTAAAAGAATAAGCAACTAATTTAGCATAGTCTTACAACCCTCAACCATATGTAGTCCAAGCAGCACTTTAAAATTAATTAAAGTACATAACAGCATGGACCGCAATATGCGTTCAAAATGTCGATGTTCATGTGTCCTGCAGTTCACACGATGACGCACAGTTTGCTGCGTTCTTCATCGACCCATGAGCCGAGTGATCCACCGCTTAGAGTGATAATTTTTTTGTATTTTTTTCATTCATAGTCAAAGAATTTTAATTTATTGAAAGTATTAATAATTAATCAATAATAAATTTTTAATACAAAAGTTTAAAACATCTTTCAATAAATTGTAATTTTAAACCCAAACATTTGCAACTGCGCATGTCTTAGGTCAACAAAAACAGTAATACCTTTTATATATTATTTTCTTCTCTATTTGTGCGTTTTCTTTTTTTAAATTTTTCAACATGTTTTTAATCACAAATAGAAAATACCATAAAAAAAAGGTATTACACACGTTAATGTGAACAAGTTAACTTATCATTTATAATATTTTATATAAATATCACAATTAAATATTATTTTCTATATAAATAATATGTACAGCTATATGTTTAAAGGTTTTTTTATTGCGTTCATATACAACGTATGCGAAGTTCACAATATAATATATATTGTCATAATGCATTACAAGGAGTTACAAAAAAAAAAAAACAGAAAAACATTCAAAACATTGTATAATTCAAAACATTTTGAATGAAAAGAACAAAAAGAAAACTTTTTTTTCTTTTTTTTTTATTTTGTTTTTATATAATTATTTTTTTTTCTTTTCGGATAGGAACACAATAATGATCCTTCCGCAGGTTCACCTACGGAAACCTTGTTACGACTTTTACTTCCTCTAAATAATCAAGTTCGGTCAACTTTTGCGAAACAACCGTGAAACACAAGGCGTCACAGTGACCACGTCCGGAGACCTCACTAAATAATTCAATCGGTAGTAGCGACGGGCGGTGTGTACAAAGGGCAGGGACGTAATCAATGCGAGTTAATGACTCACACTTACTGGGAATTCCAAGTTCATGTGAACAGTTTCAGTTCACAATCCCAAGCATGAAAGTGGTTCAGCGGTTTACCCGGACCTCTCGGTCTAGGAAATACACGTTGATACTTTCATTGTAGCGCGCGTGCAGCCCAGGACATCTAAGGGCATCACAGACCTGTTATTGCTCAATCTCGTTATTATCATTATTCCATGCACAAAATATTCAGGCATTTGGCCCACAACAACACTCGATGAAGAGCACTGAAGCAGGTTTAAATAGGAGGAATATATAAAAAATACATTGTATTAATTATATATAAGAACTCCACCGGTAATACGCTTACATACATAAGGTAATGTACATACCACAATTATAGTTGTACTACCCGTATGAAGCACAAATTCAACTACGAACGTTTTAACCGCAACAACTTTAATATACGCTATTGGAGCTGGAATTACCGCGGCTGCTGGCACCAGACTTGCCCTCCAATAGGTCCTTGTTAAAGGATTTAAAGTGTACTCATTCCAATTACAGGGCCTCGGATATGAGTCCTGTATTGTTATTTTTCGTCACTACCTCCCCGAACTGGGAGTGGGTAATTTACGCGCCTTCTGCCTTCCTTAGATGTGGTAGCCGTTTCTCAGGCTCCCTCTCCGGAATCGAACCCTGATTCCCCGTTACCCGTTGCAACCATGGTAGTCCTAGATACTACCATCAAAAGTTGATAGGGCAGACATTTGAAAGATCTGTCGTCGGTACGAGACCATACGATCTGCAAGTTATCTAGAGTTCAACCAATATAACGATCGAATAATCGCTTGGTTTTAGCCTAATAAAAGCACACGTTCCAAAAGGTCCGTGTTTATTTTGCATGTATTAGCTCTAGAATTACCACAGTTATCCAAGTAACTGTTAACGATCTATGGAACCATAACTGATATAATGAGCCTTTTGCGGTTTCACTTTTAATTTGTTTGTACTTAGACATGCACATAGCTTAATCTTTGAGACAAGCATATAACTACTGGCAGGATCAACCAGAATAATATATATTTCTTTTTTATATAATATTTTTTATATTATATAAAAATTTAAAATGATATTTTCTTATTTGAAAATTATACACAAATACACAAAACATAAAACATAAAAACATTTACAATATACACAACAATTTTTCTATGTTTCTTTCTTTATTATATTCCTTTGAATTGATTTTTTTTTTCATTATATTTCATTTCTATTGTGTGATTTTGTAATGGATTTTTTTAATTTTTGTTTTGGTATCGTGAAAAGAATTTTCGTTCTCTATACATATTTATTATTTAATTATGTAAGAACGATATTTCTTCTTATATTGGCAAAATTTTCAAATAATATCATTCTATACATTTTACTTTATTTCAATGCATATAGTAATATATATATCTTTTTTTAAGAGTATATACATTTTTTTCTTGATTTGAAATTAATAATTTCAAATTCTATTATATTTATTTCAATAATAAATATATGATATAAAGTATTTTCGGGTGCAACACATTAATATTTTATTTTATTTAAAAACCATCCTTTTACACATATATTTTATGAGTAAATATTAGAATAGCTCACAAATAAAACTAAAATATTGTTTAATATTTATTTCTACAATATGTTAGTATAGAATAATAGATTTTTATTTTTTTGTATAAAACAAAATCTATTTCTATTTAAACTAACTGTAGGAAACCAGGAATAAAAAACGCTCATATTATACAATATGTTAGTACAGAATATATAATATATGAAAATTTATTACTTCATAGACTTTATACAATTAATACTTATATGAAAATTTATTACTTCATAGACTTTTTACTTTAATACTTATATGAAAATTTATTACTTCATAGACTTTATACAATTAATACTTATATGAAAATTTATTACTTCATAGACTTTATACAATTAATACTTATATGAAAATTTATTACTTCATAGACTTTATACATTTACTACTTATATGAAAATTTATACCTTCATAGACTTTATACATTTAATACTTATATGAAAATTTATTCCTTCATAGACTTTATATTTTGATTCATAGACTTTATACATTTAATACTTATATGAAAATTTATTACTTCATAGACTTTATACAATTATTCATAGACTTATATGAAAATTTATTACTTCATAGACTTTATACATTTAATACTTATATGAAAATTTATTACTTCATAGACTTTATACATTTAATACTTATATGAAAATTTATTACTTCATAGACTTTTTACTTTAATACTTATATGAAAATTTATTACTTCATAGACTTTATACAATTAATACTAATATGAAAATTTATTACTTCATAGACTTTATACAATTAATACTTATATGAAAATTTATTACTTCATAGACTTTATACATTTACTACTTATATGAAAATTTATTACTTCATAGACTTTATACAATTAATACTTATATGAAAATTTATTACTTCATAGACTTTTTACTTTAATACTTATATGAAAATTTATTACTTCATAGACTTTATACAATTAATACTAATATGAAAATTTATTACTTCATAGAATTTATACTTTAATACTTATATGAAAATTTATTACTTCATAGAATTTATACATTTAATACTTATATGAAAATTTATTCCTTCATAGACTTTATATTTTACTTCATAGACTTTATACATTTAATACTTATATGAAAATTTATTACTTCATAGACTTTATACATTTAATACTTATATAAAAATTTATTACTTCATAGACTTTATATTTTGCTTCATAGACTTTATACATTTAATACTTATATGAAAATTTATTACTTCATAGACTTTATACATTTAATACTTATATGAAAATTTATTACTTCATAGACTTTATACAATTAATACTTATATGAAAATTTATTACTTCATAGACTTTATACATTTACTACTTATATGAAAATTTATTACTTCATAGACTTTATACATTTAATACTTATATGAAAATTTATTACTTCATAGACTTTATATTTTTTATACTTATATAAAAATTAATTACTTCATAGACTTTATATTTTGCTTCATAGACTTTATACATTTAATACTTATATGAAAATTTATTACTTCATAGACTTTATACAATTAATACTTATATGAAAATTTATTACTTCATAGACTTTATACATTTAATACTTATATGAAAATTCACTACTTCTTAATTTTCATTTAATATTGCAAGCAAAGTATTTTGCTTAACATTTTTATTTTCATGTTATTAAAACACTTGATATACTATTATACCATATTGTATAATATGATTTTAATTCAATTACTTTATTACTTTGGTATATTAAATGATAGTCGTTTGATAACAATCCCTACACTTACCTTATTTTCAATAAATATTGAAAACAAAGTTTTATGCGTTCAAATTTTTATTTTCATGTTATGATTCTCTCAAACACTCATTAATATACCATTTGTATAATATGCTTTAATTTCAATTACTTTATTACTTTTGGTATATTAAATGATAGTCGTTTGATAACAATCCCAACACTTACCTTATTTTCAATAAATATTGAAAACAAAGTTTTATGCGTTCAAATTTTTATTTTCATGTTATGCTTCTCTCAAACACTCATTAATATACCATATTGTATATTATGCTTTTATTTCAATAACTTTATTACTTTTGGTATATTAAATGATAGTCGTTTGATAACAATCCCAACACTTACCTTATTTTCAATAAATATTGAAAACAAAGTTTTATGCGTTCAAATTTTTATTTTCATGTTATGATTCTCTCAAGCACTCATTAATATAATATACCATTGTATGTTTTTGATTCTTATACTTTTATTTTTGGTATATTAAATTAAATGATACTTGTTAGATAGAAATCATATTTCATTTTCGTTTCTTCTTTTATTATAATATAAATGAAGATTCTTTTATACTCTCTTACAAAACAATTATATAAATTTAATTTATAATATTTGTATATAATTTACATAAATAAATATTCAATATTATATATTCTTATATATATACATATATATATAAAATACTTTATCTAATTTAATAATTAAATTAGATTTTTCTTTTATATTATTACATATATATAAACATATAATATTTATTTATTATATGTATAAATTAATATACAAATAAATAAAATTTATATATATTTATAAACAGTATGATCGAATCATCAAGCAAAGGATAAGCTTCAGTAGATCGCAGTATGGCAGCTGCTCTACCACTTACAACACCTTGCCCGTTACCAAAGTCGTTTACAATTGATTCTAGGCATTGACATTGTATTAAATAATGTTTTAATAAGTAACTAGCGCGTCATACAGGTGATATTTAATCCTCCCGTATTTGCTATGTTACAAATAACATTGGCATCACATATATCCATTGTCGTTTATAAATAAAATTTATAAACTTTAAATGGTTTAGAGAAGCCATACAATGCAATTGCCCCATATTTATCATTGCAGTCCAGCACGGATACGACCTTAGAGGCGTTCAGGCATAATCCAACGGACGTAGCATCATACCACTGTTCGCTCGAACAAGTATTGTACCATTGGTCCGTACCTGCGGTTCCTCTCGTACTACGCAGGAATGCTGTCGCAATAACAATTGTCATTAGTAGGGTAAAAGTAACCTGTCTCACGACGGTCTAAACCCAGCTCACGTTCCCTTGAATGGGTGAACAATCCAACGCTTGGTGAATTTTGCTTCACAATGATAGGAAGAGCCGACATCGAAGGATCAAAAAGCGACGTCGCTATGAACGCTTGGCCGCCACAAGCCAGTTATCCCTGTGGTAAATTTTCTGACACCTCTTGTTAAAAACTCTTTAAACCAAAAGGATCGATAGGCCGAGCTTTTGCTGTCTCTGTGTGTACTGAACACCGAGATCAAGTCAGCATTTGCCCTTTTGCTCTATGTGTGGTTTCTGTCCGCACTGAGCTGGCCTTGGGACACCTCCGTTATTATTTGAGAGATGTACCGCCCCAGTCAAACTCCCCACCTGCCAATGTCCTTGAATTGGATCATACCTGAGTGTTGGAGTTATACCAAATTTTAATTATAATAATAACACCGAAGTGCTACCATTTCATTAAAAAAAGTTTACAATTATATAACAAACTCGTGGTACTTTGATCAAGAAGCTTGCATCAAAGCCCAATACCATAAGATATATAAATATACCCATATAATGGCTAAGCAATGATACACGTTCCACTTAATCAAGTAAGTAAGGAAACAATAAGAGTAGTGGTATTTCATTGTTGATATATAACCGAAATTATATATCTCCCACTTATGCTACACCTCTTATGTCTCCTTACACTGCCAGACTAGAGTCAAGCTCAACAGGGTCTTCTTTCCCCGCTAATTATTTCAAGCCCGTTCCCTTGGCTGTGGTTTCGCTAGATAGTAGATAGGGACGACGTCCGGTGTGTTTAACGTGAGTACCTGCCGTCGACGGCCTTATCTCACGGCGCTCAAAAGCACAGCGTATCAATACAATGCGTTGATCAGCGCCCCGAAAATGCTAGGCATTTTTCAGTACCGATTGGTAGTGTGGGATGGACACACTACACACCTTGGTAAGGTTCGAGGCCTATCTAAAACCTCTGCCGTACTTTGGGTCCGGCACCCGGTTGCAATGCAACTCCACATTGAACTGACAAAACGTCAGCTCTTCCCGCATTTGGGTATAAACCACAACCACCACGATACTCCCCGAAGGGCCAGTCCGCACGAGCAGGTTGGAGCGAACTCCAAGGGCCCCTGCTCCCCGTGGTACCAGAATTAAGTCTCCGGTCAGACCTCGTAGCCGAAACTACTACCAGTTGAGCATCCATACTGCTCTGGACTGGTAACCAGGGGCTAGACCCCATTCACTCCACACAGTCACTCATCTTACACACTAAAAGCTAACCCTAACCTTCAGTTAAACGCCTTCGCCGCTTAAATAACTCACGCGCAAACATTCCTAACTGTTCAGTATACTCATTGCTAGAAACTACATTACCTACAATTAAACGTCCGTCTGTCCAACTAATCCCCACACCCCCAATATTCCTAATGTCTGAATACATCGGGCATTCTGCAATAACATGCACCCAATCCTCCATACGTGCCCCACACAAACACCCCGAACTATCAGAAAGGTGCCTCCGATACAAAAATGCATTCAGAGGCCCATGCCCCGTTAACAAAAATCCCAGACTCAAACAAAATCTGAAGTCTGGGTTACCCTCAACAAACGTTACATCCCGGATGTATTCATATGTCACCCGACCCTTAGGGCTATTATCCCAACGGTCCTGCCACCCACGCCTAACCTTTAAATCCAGGAGCCTCTTGCTCTCTAGATAACCCACCCTCTCAACATCAATACCATCTGTCCAATCTGTCCGCAGCATAGAAACACTCAAGCCCCTTCTTAATCTGAATGTAACAGCACGCTGTATAACAATCAGATCAAGAGGGGGTGCACCCAACAACACTTGCATTGCATCCGTCGAAACAGTGCGACAAACAGGCAAACATGCAAGCATCATGCAACGTTGCACCGAGAGGAGTTTTCGGCGACCAAAGACCGTCATCGCTGATTCCCACCATACAGCAGCCCCATAAGTGGCACAAGCCACAAACAAGCCACGATATATGGTGCGAACAGCACGGCGTCCAAGGCCCCAATCACTCCTCAAAATGCGTCGCACTTTGCCAACAATTGCCTGCAGCCGCTCCCCGACACGCACCAAATGTGGGGCGAAACACATTCTTTCTCCTATAGTCAACCCCAGGTACTTAACTTCCTTCACATACCTGATGTTGACCCCATTCACCTTGACAATCGGTGGATGAACCGGCGACAATCTGCCCTTAAGCAGCATTGTAACCGTTTTGTCCACCGATATGTCAACCCCCACATCTAAACCCCAGCTATTTACAATTTCTAAAAATTGTCCCCCCGACCGTTCTAACTCAGACCGCGATCGACCCTCAACGAGAAGAAGAAGGTCGTCCGCATATGCACAACATTTACAGAGGGGCTCGAGCTGTCCAAGCAGAGAGTCCATCATAAGGTTCCAAATATATGAACCGCAGATGGATCCCTGCGGGCAGCTACGAACCACTCCAATTTCAACACTTCCATTCATACTTACTAGAGAAGCTTTTCTCTCCGAAAAGTAACTCCGCCAAAGAGTAATTTCCGGACAGCCAAGCTCCTCCAGCCGCTGCAAAACTCTATCCCACCTTAAATAATCAAACGCTCCCTTGAAGTCAACAACTAAGCCAAGGACATATTTGTTGACATTCTCCTTAACAACACTCTGAACATAAAACCAAGCATCTTCTGTACTGAGTCCTTCCCTGAACCCATACTGCCTATCCAACCATATACCCCGCGTTAGCTCCTGAAGCCGTTCCACCATAACTCTTTCCAACACTTTTCCAAGTACTGGAAGGAGACTGATGCCCCGATCAGAGCGAGGATCACTCCTAATCTTATCAGGAGACTTCAGGAGAGGTACAACCCTAGCAATTTTCCACTCGTCTGGAATATAACCCTCCAAGTATTCCGGAATGAACTTCCACAAGCTTTTACACATCTCTCCGTTCAAACTATCAAAACCTGGGGACCGTTTAGACCTGACCAGGCCAAAGGCATACCCCAACTCTCCATCATCTAATGGAGGGACAGGTACCTCATGTGCTTGGGGTACCTGAACCTCCGCCCTGGGAAAGAACGCACCTAATAGAACCCCCGCACACTCTCTCCACGTAGATAACACAGTGTCACCTACGCAAAGAGAGGTGATATCATCTCTCTTACGACCCCTGCAGATCTTATAGATCTGACCCCAGGGGTCAACCCTATTTTCACTAACAAAATTTCTCCATTCATATTCTTTAACCCTAACTAACATATCTTTATATTCCCTTATTACACAACAAAAATCATACCTAACCTGAGCTAACCTGTCTGAATTGGACCGTCGAGCGCGTTGGAACTTTCGCCTCAATCGCCTGACAGTCCTCCTCTTCAAGGTTAACTCACGCGTCCACCATTTTATTTTCCTAAGCTTAAAACTTTCACACTTCTTAAGTTCCCTATCATTAACAACCCACACTATCTCATAAAGACGAGCAATCTGCTCATCAACCCCCAAGCCCTCAAACTCACTAAGCGGTATTTCCAATACCGCTTCCCTAACACACCGTCCATATTGGTTCAAGTCAATACCAGAGGTACGCCATCGCCGCAACGGACTTACGAACTGTAAAGGGGGGGACTGAGAAGAAACCATAATTTGAATCAAATTATGATCACTCAATCCCCACCCTCCCTTAATTTCCCACCCAACACGAAACACTCTATTTGCTGCCTCGTTCATCAAAGTCACGTCAATGTCACTGACACCCCTAGGCCCATCAAAAGTATACCACTCGCTCGGCTCGTTTAGAATGTGAAGGTTTTTACCCACCACCCATTCACTTAATACCACTCCACGACTGTGGCTTTGATATCCAGACGAATGCCGGGATACCTTACTAAACCACATCGAAGACGTAGCATTCGCGTCCAAGCCAAGTATAAGAGGACTACCACTCGCAAGTAGTAGTACCTTATCCATATAACTCAGATAAGGCTCTAAGGGCTCACCAAATTTACAATAGATACTAGCAACAAGTATTCTACCAAACCCTCCCTCTACAGAAACACATACACCCAGTTGTGAGGAATCCACAACTACACAATCATAGTTGGGATCACTCACAACAATTGCAGCATTAGCCCTAACGTCCAAAAAGACCCTGAAACCACCCGGAAAACCTCGAACCACACCATTGGTGGCGTAGGGCTCCTGGAGTAAGGCAATGCCGCACCCCCCCTCAGTCATATACCCCCCAACTCGCACATTACGACATACGACCCCTGACAGTTTAACTGAATAATCCCCCCCATCAGTGTCTGGCGAGGGCGCGCTCAATAATCCCACAATATATCGGGCAGACAGCCGACATCATAAAATGCCCAGCTGGCCTACCCTTGAATGCACAGTTACGGCAATGGATTGCATTGACGCAACTGGCAGCTCTGTGGCCTTCCTGACCGCACCTCCGGCAGACATCTGATTTGGCCCTACACTCAGCGGCCCTATGACCAAAACCCATACACCGGAAGCAGCCAGCAATGGGGTTATCCGGTCGCACCCGGAAGGAGAACCACTTGATGTAGCACCTACCTGCCTCCAAGAGGGCGGACATCATTTTGTCCGTACCCTCAAGAACAACATTAGTGCTACCATCAGGAGCCACCTTCCAGGGACGACTGACCATCCTTACTTCCGACTTCTGGGACGCCGAGCTAAATTCTGGAAGGTTCAACCGGAGAAGTTCTTCCATGAATTCCTCATGGGGGATCTCCGTGTAAGCCCCCTGAACCACAACCCGAGGACCCAACTTCCGGTTGACACTCACGTCTAACCCCACCTCCCCAAACTTTGCGTTAGTCGCCACTTTTTCCCTCTCAGAAACAGAAGGTGTGCGGATCACCGCTCCACCACCCTTGATAGGCTTCACCTCATGGATCCTCACACCGAGTGAAGGACCCACCTCCTTAACTACCTTTCTAATTACTTCCTTAGAGGAAGTTGCAGGCCCCTTGCTCCTGACCACAACAGACCAGGTTTCAACAGGCTTCGGCGCCACCGGTGCAATCGCCTCCAGTACAGGTGCTGGGGGCGGAGGCATCGGTGCCGATGGAGCCGGCATTGACCTGCTCGGTGGCGAGGTGTGTCCCCCACAGCCTCCTCTAAGGGCGTCAACTTGACCGCGAAGATGGGCATTCTCGGTAATAACCGTCATTAGGAGTGCTTCATATTTAGAAGCAAGCTCCATCAGCCCCTTCACGGTTTCCATCTCAAACTTCTTGTCTCCAAAGACCAACCCGCTTAGCTCCCCAGTAATCCTCTTCACAGCAGCAACATGGCTTACCGCACTACCACCAACAGCAACAGCGCCCTTGGCAAATTCACGGTTGCCACGCTTACTATCCTTCTTCTTCACCATGTTGGAACTAACACCTATTTCCTTTCCACCCTCGTTAACACCCCCAACACCTCTTCCAGCCTTAACCTCACCACCTTTATTAACACTCATCTTAGTGTCACCCCCCTTCTTAACTGTGCCAGTAGTATCCCCTGTCTCACTACTCGAGCTACTGCTTTCACTAGAGTCAGTGAAGCGCACAAAACCCCCCGATTTCGCCAAAGGTGGTGACCTCAACCTAACCTTTCTGCGCACCGGTGACCCATCAGTAGATGACACTGCACTATCCTCACCGGACGACGCCCCTACAACCATTTTTGCAGGCACCGACCCATCGCTCTCAGCAAGGGACTTAACCTTCCTCCTCCGTGGGGGAGGCATCTTCAATCTAGATCCCCTACCAGGCAGGCTGATCCGCCGGTAAAAAACACTGGCGCAGAAGCCCCTGTTCCGGAAAGATCAAACAGTCGCTTACCAGGCACGTGCGATTGAACGCACTGAAGAAGCTAACTCGCGCGTAAACCCGCTCAATAGCAGTTACCACCCAAACAGTCGATTATCGCGTTATCGCAGGGACACAACTCACACCTCCAGCCAAAGGCGTGGAAGAGGTCACTCAATTAACCGCCGGACAGAACAAAGTCCCCGTAACGGTTGCGAATCGACCGATGTGACGTTGTATCAATCGCACCGTGGGCTAAAAGTCAACCACTATGACCTTAATTCACCCTGGAGTCAGCGCCTCCAATACTAGGGCAACCACTAACACCCTGTAAGCAAAACTGCCGAAATCCCCTAGAAAACAGCAGCAACTGAAAACCAGACACTCAACACAACACTCCTGAATAGGCAACCCAAGCCAAAAACACCACCACGGCACAGTCACAGAGACTACGGACGGGCCCACCTACAAAACTTGCTGTACCCTAATCTACGAATCTAATCCAGAAAAAAAAAAAAATTTTAAAAAAAAAATTTTTTTTACAACTATCCTACACCCTAACACACCCACTTGCACAAACGCAGGCGTTGTAAGCGCCAACTACAAAATTTACAAAAATTTCTCAAAAAACCACTGTACACAAATCTACTTGCAAGCTAAAATAAAATTTTCACTCAAGTAGGTGTTGTATTCGTATTCAAAGCCAACTGAGTAATTTTGAAAAAAAAATTTCCCAACAAAACCACTGTGCGCAAATCTACCTGCAAGCTAAAAATAAAATTTTCACTCAAGTAGGCGTTGTAATCATATACAAAGCCTACTACAATATACAAAAAAGGCTCTAGTATATAAAGTACCTGAGCACCAAAAAAACTACTCTTCAATACCTACTACACCAGTAGGCGTAGCAAATATGTATCGAAGTATCAAAGCCTACTAACACAAGTTAAAAGGCACAAAGCCCAAAGTGCTTGTACACACAAGCAAACAAACACTAAAAACACTTGTTTTAGTACCAAAGCCTGCTCAATAACAATCTGCCAATTTTATTAATACAAACATATACTCACATATATTAATATGGAACACCTGCGTGCACACACACTATTAAATATATACTATTCACGAATCGCTCACTAACACAATGAAAAACTCACATATACACTACGAATTGACTGAAATTAATTTCAAACACGCGCTAATACGTCTGCTCGCTACGAATGCCTACGATTGAATGAGTAGATAGGGACAGCGTCTCCAAGGGCCCCTGCTCCCCGTGGTACCAGAATTAAGTCTCCGGTCAGACCTCGTAGCCGAAGCTACTACCAGTTGAGCTTCCATACTGCTCTGTACTGGTGACCAGGGATTAAATCCCTACCCCTTATCTTTCACCCTTAATCTAACCCCTATTTTCAGCTAATTGTCTCCGCCGCCTGAACAATTCACGGGCAAACCTATCAAACGACCCTAACTGTTCGGTATTTGGACTAGTGGAGATCACACCGCTGACGTCTAATCGTCCATTAGTCCAACTAATCCCCATTCCTTCAAGGTTCCTAATGTCCGAGTACATCGGGCAGAGCGCAATAACATGCGCCCAATCTTCAACACGCGCCCCACACATACACTCTGGCGTGTCAGAAAGGTGCCTCTGATGCAGAAATGCGTTCAGAGGACCATGTCCAGTAAGCAGAAAACCAAGGCTCAGACAGAATCGGAAGTATGGGTTTTCTTCTACAAACCTAACGTCTCGGATGTACCCATAGGTCACCCTACCGTTAGGGCTATTGTCCCAACGGTCTTGCCACCTTATCTTAACCCTGTCCTCTAGAGGTCTCTTGCTTCCTAGATATCCTTCTCTCTCTACGTCAAGGTCGGAAATCAGGTTATTCTGCAGCAAGGACACACTCAAGCCTCTTCTTAACCTGAATGCAACAGCACGCTGTATGACAATCAGGTCAAGAGGGGGTGCACCTAACAAAACTTGCATCGCATCCGTTGAAACGGTGCGACACACTGGCAAACAGGCTAGCATCATACAGCGCTGCACGGAGAGTAGTTTTTGGCGACCGAAGACCGTCGTGGCTAATTCCCACCATACTGCAGCTCCATAAGTGGCACAGGCCACAAATAAGCCACGATATATGGTGCGAACCGCACGACGTCCGAGGCCCCAATCACTCCGTAAAACGCGCCTGACCTGGCCGACAGTCGCCAGCAGTCTTTCTTTCACGCTAACCAAGTGTGTTTGTGTTTCACACCTTTCCCTCATGGTCAACCCCAAGTATTTGACTTGCGTCATGTACTTGAGTCTGACCCCATTTACACGGACAATCGGTGGACGAGCCGGCGACAATCTGCCCTTAAGGAGCATTGTAACCGTTTTGTCCATTGATATGTCCACACCAACACCTACACCCCAGCTGTGGACAATTTCTCAGAATCGTCCTCCCGCTCGCTCTATTTCGGACCTTGAGTGACCTTCAACTAAAAGAAGAAGGTCGTCCGCGTACGCACAACACTTGCATACTGGTTCAAGTTGTCCAAGCAGAGAGTCCATCATAAGGTTCCAAATATATGGACCACAGATGGATCCCTGCGGGCAGCCCCGAGCCACCCCAATCTCAACACTCCCATTCATTCCTACGATTGAGGCTTTTCTGTCCGAAAAGTAGCTGCGCCAGAGAGTAACTTCCGGGCAGCCGAGCTCCTCCAATCGTTCAATCACCCTATCCCAGATTAGGTAGTCAAAAGCTCCCTTAAAGTCAACAAATATGCCAAGGACATATTCGTTGACGTTCTCCCTAACGGCACTCTGGACATACATCCAAGCATCCTCTACACTGCGTCCTTTCCTGAAACCATACTGCCTATCCGACCACATATCCCGCGTTAGATCCTGAAGTCGTTCCACCATAACTCTCTCCAGTACTTTTCCCAGCACTGGAAGGAGACTGATGCCCCGATAAGAACGAGGATCACTCCTGATCTTATCAGGGGACTTCAGGAGAGGAACGACCCTAGCTCTTTTCCACTCCCGTGGAAAATATCCCTCCCACACGCACTTATTGTAAATGGCCTCCAGGTATTCCGGAATGAACTTCCACATGCTTTTACACATCTCTCCGTTCAAACCATCAAAACCTGGGGATCTTTTACACCTGACCAGGCCAAAGGCGTATCCCAGCTCCCCTTCATCTAGTGGAGGAACAGGTACCTCACACGTTTGAGATACCCGAGCCTCCGCCCTAGGAAAGAACGCTCCTAGAAGAACCCCAGCACAGTCTCTCCACGTTGATAATACAGTTTCACCAACGCGGAGAGAGGTGATATCCTCCCTCTTACGACCCCTACAGATCTTGTAGACCTGACCCCATGGGTCGTTCCTATTTTCCCCTATAAAGTTCCTCCATTCCTCTTCCTTGGTTTTGACTAGCATTTGTTTGTAATCCCTCATCACACAACTAAATTCATACCTAATCTGGGACAGCCCATCAGAGTTTGACTGTCTAGCGCGTTGAAACTTTCGTCTCAATCGCCGGACAGCTCTCCTCTTCATCGTTAGCTGTTTCGTCCACCACTTAAGTTTTCTCACTCTGAAGCTTTCGAACTTTCCGAGAACACTGTTGTTCACTTCCCACACTACATCGTATAGCCGATAAATTTGCTCGTCCACCCCAAAGTCTTCAAACTCACTAAGCGGTATTTCTAATACCGCTTCCCTGACAGATCGTCCATATTGGTTCCAGTCGATACCAGAGGTACGCCATCGCCGCAATGGACTCTCATACGCCGAGGGAGGAGATTTAGGAGTAACCATAATTTGAATCAAGTTATGGTCACTCAATCCCCACCCTCCCCTAATCTCCCACCTAACATTAAAGGTCCTATTTGCTGCCTCATTGATGAAGGACACATCGATGTCGCTCACACCCCCAGGCCCATCAAACGTATACCACTCGCTTGGCTCGTTTAATATGTGAAGACTATTTGCCTCCACCTATTCGCTTAATACCTCGCCTCTAGTGTGGCTTTGATATCCTGACGAATGTCGGGATACCTTACTAAACCACATAGAGGACGAGGCATTCGCATCCATTCCTAGGATAAGCGAGCTACTACTGGCAAGTAGCAGTAGCTTATCCATGTACAGCAGGTAAGGCTCTAGAGGTTCGCTGTATTTGCAATAAACACTAGCGACTACCAATCTACCGAACTCCCCCTCTATGGATACACAAACACCCAGCTGTGACGAATCCAGAACTACGCAGTCGTAGCTCGGATTATTCACAACTATTGCGGCATTTCTCCTAAGGTCTGTGAAGACCCTAAATCCTCCAGGGAGACCCCGAACCACACCATTAGTGGCGTAGGGCTCCTGGGCAATGCGATGCCGCACCCACCCTCTACCATACAACCCCCTAACTCGCACATTACGGCATAACAACCCTGACAATTTAGCTGTAAAATCGTCCCCATTAGTGTCTGGAAAGGGCACGCTCTACTATGCCACAGTAGACTGGACAAGCAGCTGACATCATAAGATGCCCAGCTGGTCTACCCTTAAATGCACAGTTGCGACAATGTGGTGCATTGACGCAACTAGCAGCTCTGTGGCCTTCCTGACCACACCTACGGCAGACATCGGACTTGGCCTTACATTGCGCCACTCGATGGTCAAAGCCCATCCACCGAAAACAGCCGGCAACAGGGCTGTCTGGTCGCACTCGGAAGGAAAACCACTTAATGTAGCACCTTCCCGCTTCTAAAAGGGCGGACATTACTTCCTCCGAACCCTCCAGAACAACGTTAGTTTTACCATCTGGCGCCACCTTCCAGGGGCGACTGACCAACCTAACGTCGGATCTCTTTGCCTCAGGACTTAAATTCGTACTGAAGAGTTCTTCCATGAATTCCTCATGGGAGATCTCGGTGTGTACTCCTTGCATCACAACCCTTGGCTCCAACTTCCGGTTGACACTGTCGTCCAACCCTACCTCCCCGAATTTTGCGTTAGTCGCCACTTTCTCCCTCTCTAAAACGGAGGGAGTGCGGATGACCGCCCCACCACCCTTTATCGGCCTTACATCATGGATCCTTACGCCGAGTGAAGGACCCACCTCCTTGACCACCTTTTTGATTACTTCCTTAGAGGAAGTTGCAGGCCCCTTACTCCTGACCACAACTGACCAGGTCTCCACCGGCTTCGGCGACATCGGCGCTATTGCCTTCAGCACTGGTGCCGGAGGGGCAGGCGCCGAAGTCGCGGGAGCCACCATTGGTTTGGTCGGACGCGATCCCCCACAACCTCCCGTAAGGGCATCCACCTGCCCGCGAAGATGAGCGTTCTCCGCAATTATGGTCATCAGGAGTGCCTCGTACTTCGAGGTAAGCTCCATAAGACCCCTCATCTCGGAAACCTCAATATATCCCCCTGCAACATGGGTGATAGCGCCACCCCCAACAACACCCCCCTTATTCGCAATACGCTCCCCTTTTTTACCTTTCTCCTTCTTTTCTCCTTCACGCTTTTTGCCTCCTCCTGCCTCCTTCGCTGCTCCGGCTATGGGTTTCGACGCTCCCGTCTCGCTGGCGCTCTCGCACGACCTCCCCAACGGTGGAGTGCCCAGGCGAGCCTTTCTGCGCGGTGGGGGCTTCTCAACTTCCTTTTCGCCCGCCGATGACGCTGCCGTAATCATATCGGTTTCCGACTCCTCGCTCTCGGCGGGTCCTTTGCTCCTCGCCTTCGTGGTGGAGACATTTTTCTCCTACCCTCGCGATCGCGTACCTACTACACAAG